>NC_044982.1:126749610-126882557 GCF_008728515.1 Papio anubis | reverse complement strand
TAGTCCCAGCTACTCGGGAGGCTGAGGCAGGAGAATGGCGTGAACCCGGGAGGCGGAGCTTGCAGTGAGCCGAGATCCGGCCACCGCACTCCAGCCCGGGCGACAGAGCGAGACTCTGTCCTGGCCAACATGGTGAAACCCCATCTTCACTAAAAATACAAAAAAATTGGGCCGGGCGCGGTGGCTTAAGCCTGTAATCCCAGGACCTTGGGAGGTTGAGGCAGGAGAATTGCTTGAACCTGGGAGGCAGAGCATCCTGGCTAACACGGTGAAACCCCGTCTCTACTAAAAAAAATACAAAAAACTAGCCGGGCGAGGTGGCGGGCGCCTGTAGTCCCAGCTACTCGGGAGGCTGAGGCAGGAGAATGGCGTGAACCCAGGAGGCGGAGCTTGCAGTGAGCCAAGATCACGCCACTGCACTCCAGCCTGGGCGGCAGAGCGAGACTCTGTCTCAAAAAAAAAAAAAAAACAAACAAACAAACAAAAAAAAACATAAACTATTTAGTATCCTAAGACAAAGATGTTTTGTACCTGACAAAAGATATGCAAGATCTGTAACTGAAAACTACATTGTTGAGAAAAATAAAAGAAAACCAAACTAAATGGAGAGCTATTCCACAGCTCATGGTTCAAAATACTCAGTATTGTTAAGACAGCAATTTGCCTAAATTGAGCTACAAATTCAGTGCAATCCTAATCAAAATCCCAGCAAGCGCTTTTGGAGAAATCAACAAGCTTACTCCAAAATTCATAGGAAAATACAAAGGACATAGAATAGTCAAAATTACCTTAAAAATAAGTCAGAAGATGAATAAAAGCCACCTGATTTTATGACTTTTCTTGCCTTTTTGTTGTCTTTCTACAGTAAAGACAGCATGATGTTGGCATAAAGATCAACAATTAAATCAATGGAACACAATAGATAATCCAGGGGAAAAAACCACACATGTATGGACAAATGATCTTTGACATAGTTGCAAAAACAATTCAGTGGAGAAACAATGGTCTTCTTAACAAATAATGTTGGAACAATTGGATATCCATGTACAAAAAATGAACTTTGAGCCACACCTGAAGCGCCCTTTACAAATCTTGATACCATACACAAAAATGAACTCAAAATGGATCATCGAGCTAAATATAAAATCTAAAGCTATAAAACTAGGAGAGGTCGGGCGCGGTGGCTCACACCTGTAATCCCAGCACTTTGAGACGCCAAGGCAGGTGGATCACCTGAGGTCAGGAGTTCAAGACCAGCCTGGCCAACACGGTAAAACTCTGTCTCTACTAAAAATACAAAAAAATTAGCTGGGTGTGGTGGCACATGCCTGTAATCCCAGCTACTCAGGAGGCTGAGGCAAGAGAATCGCTTGAACCTGGGAGGCAGAGGTTGTGGTGAGCCGAGATCGCGCCATTGCACTCCAGTGTGGGCAACAAGAGTGAAACTCCGTCTGGAAAAAAAAAAAAACTCCAAAACTTCTAGAAGAAAACATAAGAAAGCCTTTGTGATCTTGAGTTAGGCAAAGATTTTTTAAAATACTGCACTGAAAATGCAATCCATAAAAGAACAAATTGATAGACTGGACTTTATAAAAATTAAAAATTTCTGCTCCTTAAAATACACTGTTAATTAAGGGCAAGCCACATGCTGGGAGAAAATATTTGCATATGATATATTTGAGAAAGGGCTTGTATCTAGAATATTTTTAAAAGAACTCAAACTCAATTTTACAGAGGGGAAAGGCAACAGATTTGATCGAACATTTCACCCAAGAAAATATGTGAATGGCAAATAAGCAGAAGAAAAGATGCTCAACATCACTATTCATTTAGGAAATTGAAAATTTAAACCACAATGACACAAATACTCAACTCTACTGTAAAAGTTTATAATAAGTATCAATAGTGGTTTAAAATTTTTTATGCCGAAAGTGACTGGTGTGGGGTGGGATTCCAATCTATCCGAAAGTACAGATAAGCGGTTCTCTTACCCCTCCAAACAGCTTCACCCTAGGACTTACTTGTGCCTTGAGGCATTTGGAGAGCAGCATTTGCCAGACACAGCCAAGCCAGCTGATGTGGGAAGTGGGAAGACCCAAAGCATTTTCTCCTGTATTTCTTCCTATGGGAAGTTCTTAGTGCAGGCAAGATGGTGTATTCACTTACTGAAGGACAACTTGTGTTCTGGCAAGTCAGTTCCAGGGTGAAATGCAGAGGTTGAGTCTCTGTTCCCTCAGAGTCCTGGATGTTAAAAAGTGGCCCAGTAGCCTTCATCCTGCCCTGATTACGCTGGCTCTTTGCCACAGCAGGCCTGTGTTTCCCATTTATGGAGGAAGAGGCTTCTTGGATCCTCTGGGCCTCTTCTTCATTTGGACACTCCGTCTTTTTCCTTCTACGCAAAGCCTGGTTCATTTCTGCCACAAAAGGGCTCCATCCAAGTCCAGCTTTGATCTGACTTTTCCAGAGAATCCAAACTAGGAGTTCTGGAAACCTTCAAGGTCACATTCCTCCTTTTATAAATGTTTTACAAATGAGGTAAAAGATCCCATGAGATAAGGCGACTTTCTTAGGCCCACCAGTTAATAATTTGCTTTATACCCACCTTAACACTAATAGCAATTAGATAATCTAATGGCTACCCAGGAACATATGTCCAAGATTTTCATTCCAATCTCAACTATTATGTGCAGCTATCAGGCCACTTTAAGAATTTCACTATACAAAGAAGCACAGCAATTGCTATTCAGACATATTAAGAGAAACCTTTTGGAAGCAATCAATCTATTTCCATCATTGAATCTAACTTTTCAGCTCTGAAGTACTGGCTTTCAACTCTTTCGCATCATGAACCCCATTTAGGAGGCTAGTGAAAGCTATGGATCTTTTCCACGCACAAATATTTACAAAAAAACCACAAAATTTCACTGCAGTGATTTAACATGCAATATATGACAGTGAAAACACTTGGTCTGATGGTAGAAATGTCAGCATATCTGCTATGTGACCAGGGCATTTCTTTACTTTTAGTTTAGATTCAGGGTGTTCATGTGCAGATGAGTCACATGGATATATTGCATGATGTTGAGGGTTGGGCTTCTGTTGACCTTATCACCCAACTAGTGAGCATAGTACCTAATATGTACGGTTGTTTTGTTTTTGTTTTTGTTTTGAGATGGAGTCTCACTCTGTTGCCCAGGCTGGAGTGCAGTGGTGTGATCTCGGCTCACTGCCACCTCCGCCTCCTGGGTTCAAGTGATTCTCCTGCCTCAGCCTCTCAAGTAGTTGGGATTACAGGCACCAACCACCACACCCAGCTAATTTTTGTACTTTTAGTAGAGACGGGGTTTCACCATGTTGGCCAGGCTGGTCTCGAACTCCTGACCTCAGGCAATCCACCCACCTCGGCCTCTCAAAGTGCTGGGATTACAGGCGTGAGCCACCATGCCTAGCCTATTTTTTAAAACCATTCCCCTCTCCTTCTCTTCCCCACTTTGAAGTCCGCAGTGTCTACTGTTCCCATCTTTCTGTCCATTTGTACTCAATGTTTAGTTCCCACTTATGAGAAAATGCAGTATTTGATTTTCTTTTTCTGTGTTAATTTACTTAGGCTTCCAGCTGCATCCATGTTGCTGCAAAGGACATCATTTCATTGTTTTTATGGCTGTGTGGTATTCCGTGGTACATATGTACCACATTTCCTTTATCCCTTCCACTGTTGATGGGCACTTAGGTTGATGCCATGTCTTTCCTATTGCGAATACTGCTGCGATAAACCAATGGGTACAGATGTCTTTTGTAGAATGATTTCTTTTCCTTTAGGTATATATCCAGTGATGGGATTGCTGGGTTGAATGGTAGTTCTATTTTTAGTTCTTTAAGAAATTTCCAAACTGCTTTCCACAGAAGCTGAACTAATTTACATTCCCACCAATAGTGTATAATATAAGCTTCCCCTGCTCACCAAAAGACCAGGGAGAAAAGTAGGTTAGAGATCATTCACTCTTCCCTCCCCCGACAGTGTAGGCGGATGCAATTAGCCAATTAGCTGGGTCTGGCAGGAGGATGAAGACATATCCAAATGGTGGATGGTAAATACGCATATATTTCAGTCAGGAAGGAAACCTCACTAACACCTGCGATTTTTTTGACTTTATCATAGCCATTCTGACTGGTGTAAGGTGATCTCTCATTGTAGTTTTTATTTGCATTTTTCTGATGATTATCGATGGGCATTTCTTTACAGGTTGGCTGGCCATTTGTATATCTTCTTTTGAGAAATGTCTGTTCATGTTCTTTGCCCACTTTTAAATGGTGTTATTTGGTTTTGTTTGTTTGTTTGTTTTTTGAGACGGAGTCCTGCTCTGTCGCCAAGGCTGGAGTGCAGTGGTACAATCTCGGAGTAGCTGGGACTATAGCACATGCTACCACATCTGGGTAATTTTTTTTATTGTTTGTATTTTTAGTAGAGACAGAGTTTTGCCATGTTGGTCAGGTATGTTTCAAACTCCTGACCTCAAGTGATACCCCTGCCTCGGCCTCCCAAATTGCTGGAATTACAGGTGTGAGCCACCGCACCCAGAATGGTTGTTTTTTCTTGTTCAGTTATTTATAGATTCTGGATATGCGTCCTTCGTTGGATGCATAGATTGCAAATATTTTCTCCCTTTCTGTAGGTTGTCTGTTTACTCTGTTGATAGTTTCTTTTGCTGTGCAGAAGCTCTTTAATTAGGTCTCACTTGTCAATTTTTGTTTTTGTTGTTTTTGTGTGTATGCTTTTGAGGTCTTAGTCAGAAATTCTTTGCCTAGCCCAATGTCCAGAAGAGTTTTCTTCTAGGATTTTTATAGTTTGAGGTCTTAACATTTAAGGCTTTAGTCCATCTTGAGTTAATTTTTGTATATGGCGAGTCCAGTTTTATTCTTCTGCATATGGTTAGCCAGGTATCCCAACACCATTTATTGAATAGAGTGTCCCTTCTCAGTTGTTTCATTTTGTCAATGTTGTAAAAGACTAGTTAGTTGTAGGTGTGCGGCTTTATTTCTGGCTTTTCTAGTTTGTTCCATTGTCTGTTTTGCACCCCTAACCCTGCTGTTTTGGTTACTGCAGCCTTGTAGTATAGTTTGAAGTCAAGTAATGTGATGCTTCCAGCTTTGTTCTTTTTGCATAGGATTGGTTCGCTATTCAGGTTCTTTTTTGGTTCTATATGAATTTTAGAATAGTTTTTTTCTAATTTTGTGAAAAATGATATTGGTAATTTGATAGGAATTGCATTGAATCTGTAGATTGTTTTAAGCAGAGTGGACATTTTAATGAGATTGATTCTTCCAACCCATGAGCACGGAATGAATGCTTTTTCCATTGGTTTGTGTCATGTATGATTTCTTTCATCAGTTTTCTGTAGTTAGTTCTCCTTGAAATCTTTCACCTCCTTGGTTAGACATATTCCTAGGTATTCGTGTATGTGTGTGTGTCTACTGTCAATGGAATTGCATTCTTAATTTGGTTCTCAACTTGAACATTACTGGTATATAGAAATGCTACCAATTTTTGGACATTGATTTTTGTATTCTGAGACTTTCCTGAAGTCATTTGTCAGGACTAGGAGTCTTTTGGTGAAACCTTTAGAGTTTTCTAGACATAGAAACATATTGTCAGTGAAGAGAGGTAATTTGACTTTTTTTAAATAAAGACTTGCTTTATAATCAAGGCTGTGGTCGATCTTAGAGTATGTTCCATGTGCAGATGAGAAGAATGTATATTTTGTGGTTGTTGGGTGGAGTATTCTGTAGTTGTCTGTTAGGTCCAATTGGTCAAATGTCCAATTTAAGCCCAGAATTTGTTAGTTTTGCACTTTGATGATCTTTCTATTGCTGTCAGTGGGGTAGGGTGTTGAAATCCTTCACTATTATTGTGTGGCTGTCTATTTTCTTAGGTTTAGGAGTAATTGTTTCATAAACCTGGGTGCTCTAATGTTAGGTGTGTGCAGGTATTTAAGATAAATATTCTTGTTGAATGGAACCCTTTATCATTATGTAATGCATTTGTCCTTTTTAACTCCCTATTTGGGAGTCTTCTGCTTTGCTTGAGGTGTTTCAAGAATCACGGGAAAGTTCCTCTCAGGTCCAAAACACTGCCCTCTTTTGTATCGCACTACCTGGTCCCCTTGGCTTTTAGGGTTACCAGAGATTACCTGGTACTGTGAGAGGACTAGACCTTGGTGTGTGTGATGGCTAGAAGTTATGAGCAACTGTTTATAGTGTTAGAGGTGGCTAACAGCAGTGTTGTTTACAGGAAATAGTTATTATTACAGGGGACTACTTGGTTCTTTGTGTTTGGGTAAGAAAAGCATGGTTTAGTTCTAAAAACTGCTTACTTTCTTTTATTTTGATTTTTGTAAAATGGGATCTCATTATGTTGCCCAGGCCAGTCTCAAACTCTTGCCCTCAAGCAATCCTCCCACCTCGGCCTTTCAAAGTCCTGAGATTACAGGTGTGAGTCACTGCTCCCATTAGCCCTGTTTCCTAAAGGGCTCTACCCTAAAGCCAGTAATCTGGCTCTAGAATTAAGAGACAAGCTAAGTTTAAAAAAAAAAAAAAAAACCACCTTCCAAACTAAATTAGTCTTGTGAAACTCTTTGTAAAAAGAAATGTATATCTTTAAAGGAAACTTCCATTTGTAAGGGCATCTCTGTCTCTGCACCTAAACCACTAGGCACTTTAACTATGGGGAAGACAATGGCCTAAAGTTTATATACTAAATCTTATCTTTGTTTAGATCTAAGTTTGTGCCTTTGAGACATACTTTTTCTACCTGCTTCACCTAAGTCATGTCTTTGGAGATGCAAATTTAGAGTTGTATGGCTAACAGTTGTTTAGGGTATATAACAGGTATTCAAGGGATTAATAGTCTTAAAGTAGGGGAGAAGTTTTGAAAACTGCAAATGCAGAAGCTTATAAATCTGTAAGATCTGCTTCTGTCTGTGTGTTCGTATGTCTATATTTTTTTGTTTGTTTGTTTGTTTTTTGAGACAGAGTATCGCTCTTGTTGCCCAGGGCTGGTGTGCAATGGCGCAATCTCAGCTCACCATAACCTCTG
Source organism: Papio anubis (assembly GCF_008728515.1). Classification (NCBI taxonomy): domain Eukaryota; kingdom Metazoa; phylum Chordata; class Mammalia; order Primates; family Cercopithecidae; genus Papio; species Papio anubis. The sequence goes on along the minus strand of NC_044982.1, from coordinate 126,875,464 downwards.
ACTCCCAGGTTCAAATGATTCTCCTAGTTCAGCCTCCTGAGTAGCTGGGATTACAGGCATGCACCTCCACACCTGGCTAATTTTGTATTTTTTTAGTAGAGATGGGGCTTCTCCATGTTGATCAGGCTGGTCTCGAACTCCTGACCTCAGGTGATCTGCCTGCCTCAGCCTCCCAAAGTGCTGGGGTTACAGGCATGAGCCACCATGCCTGGCCATGTCTATATATTTCACTACCAAATTATATGAAAGAGCTCTAATCAATTGGCTTAAAGAGAAATAAGTGCTTAAATGAAATATCTTCTCAGGAAAATAGAAGCTAGCTCAAATGCCATTTAGTTCATATGACTTCAGTGATCTTTGTTAAATAAAACTAGTTTCTTCAGTAATTTAATTTTTAAAGTCATGTTATTGATAACAACAGGAGACAGACAAATTCCTAGGCAGACAGGGATGGGTCGCTGGTAGGGCTCAACCTTCAACCTGAGGACTGAGCTGCTAGTTCTGGATAGAATCCACGACTGGAGTGAAAACTTCTATCCCCATCTTACACACTCTCTCTCAATTGGTTCCTTCTGGATAATGCCTTTTAACCAATCAAATGGTGCTGTCTCCAAGCCCACCTGTGGACCAATCAGCATGCATTCATTCTCCCATTCTAAGCCCATAAAAACCCCAGACTTGGCCTCATAAACAGCTGCCTGCTTTCCTGGTCCCTCTGACAGCTGACAGCTTTCCTTCTGTAGCTCAATAAAATTCTTTTCTGCTGTACTCACTCTCCAGTGTCTGCATACCTTATTCTTCCTGGAACCCGAAACTTGCTAAGCTGCAGGCCACAGGAGTAAAAAAGAGCTATAAGCCTCCCTCCTGCTTGCAGAACAACTGGTGAGAAGAAGCCATAGGGTGCCACTCCCTCCTGCTCACTGAATTACAGAGCGAAAGAGCTGTGACACTCCTGGCTGGCTCGCTGAGCTGCAGATGGTGCAAGTAAACAAGCTGTAACACTCCCTCCTGCTCACCAAACTATGGAAGTGAAAAAGCCACTGGATGCCACTTCCTCCCACTTGCTGAACGACTGGAGCAAAGAAGCCACAACATTATATTAAATTAAGTTACCAAGACCAGCTCGGTCATGGAAACCCCAACCTAGCGGCACTAAGGAATTGAAGACAAAGACACAGAAATAGAGAGCAACGTGGGATCAGGGGGCTGACAGCCTTCAGAGCTGAGAGTCACGAACAGAGTTTGACCCACATACTTATTGACAGCAAGCCAGTGATAAGCATTGTTTCTATAGGTTATAGATTAGCTGAAAGCATTCCTTACGGGAAACAAAGCATTCTTAGCAAGAAGTAGAGAAACAGGCTCTGGCTGATTATCAGCAGCAAAAACATGTTGTTAAGGCACAGGCCACTCCTGCTATTGTTTGTGGTTTGAGCAGTTGTCCGTTCTGGGCGGGCCAGGTGTTCCTTGCCCTGCTCCAGTAAATGAACAACTTCTAGCAGTGTGCATCATAGCCATCATGAGCATGTCACATTGCCACAGAAATCCTGTTTATGGCCAGTTTCTTTAAGGCCTATTTATGACAGGCTTGTTCCCAGCATTAAGTAATCCTAGGTTTTTCACCAGAAATGAGGGTTACTAAGAGAATAGTAGTTAATATATGTGATTAACACTAGTAGATACAAGAGAAAAAAATTCTACATACAGAATATATAAAGTAAGATGTTGATATAGTTTGGGTGTTCTTTCCTCTAAACCTCATGTTGAATTGTAATCTCCCATGTTGGTGGTGGGTCTGGTGGGAGGTGACTGGATCATGAGAACGAATCCCTGATGAGTGGTTTAATGCCATCCCCTTGGTGCTGTCCTCACAATGGCAAGTTTTCACAAGATCTGGTTGTTTAAAAAGGGTGTGGCACCTCCTCCCCCTCTCTCTATGTCTCCTGCTATCACTGTGTGTGACATTTGCTCCCCTTTCACCTTCTGCCATGATTGCAAGCTTCCTGAGGCCTCCCTAGAAGCTGAACAGATGTCAGCACCATGCTTCCTATAAAGCCTACAGAACCATCAGCCAATTAAACATCTTTTCTTTATAAATTACCCAGCCTTTGGTATTTATAGAAATGTAAGAACAGCCTATTACAGGAAATTGATACCAAGGAGTGGGGCATTGCTATAAAAATACCTGAAAATATGAAAGCAACTTTGGAATGGGGTGGCAGGTTGAAAGACTTTGGAGGGCTTAGAAGAAGGAAAATGAGGAAAAGTTTGGAGCTTCTTAGAGACCAAAAACCACTTGTACCCCAAAAGCCACTGAAATAAATAAATATATATATATATACCACAAAGGTTTTAATACAACACTATTGAAGGGAGAACCTGCTGGTCCTTCAAAATTAAAAATCCCCAAACTAGTTTTCTGTATTTGCCCCAGATTGGAGAAATTACTTCAGTCAGAAGGCAAAGGTTACAATGAGAAAGCTGATTAACAATTGCCTGGGAAATGTTGAGGCAAATTAATCAAGATTGACAAAAGAGCCTGGGTCCCTTGGCTCAAGTCCCTGCTGAGAACCCAAATCCTTTTTGACCAGAAAGGGTGAAATGGTCTGGAAGTGGAAAAGAAAAAGTTTCCTGGGACCAGAACATAAAAATGTAAGGGCTGATAGGATTATGAAAGTTGGGATGTTTAAATAGGCTTTATGTAAAATACCTGTGTCTCTTTTACCTAAATGTCTTATGAAAATGGGTATTGTAACTGACTGGGGAATGTTTTCCCTAACCAGTAAGGAAGAAGACCACCTCTCCCATTATCTTCTGTTTCAAAAAGGCAGCAAACAGTTAAAAAGAAGCAGAAGTGAGATCAATAGCCAGACAGCTTGGCACCAAGAACCAGGCCTGGTAGTCAAAGATCAACTCCTGACCTAACCGCTTGTGTTATCTATAGATTCCAGACGTTGTATGAGGAAGACTTGTGAAACTTTGTTCTGTTCTTCTAGCCCCCATCACTGATGCATGTAGCCCTCAATCATGTAGCCCCCACTTGCATAATATATCATGGCCCTTTCACATGGACCTCTTAGAGTTGTAAGTCCTTAAAAGGAACAAGAATCTTTATTTCAGGAAGCTCGAATCTTGAGACATGAGTCTACCGATGCTCTCAGATGATTAAAGCCTCTTCCTTCCTAAAACTGGTGTCCGAGAGGTTTTGTCTGCAATCGGTCCTGCTACACTAGTACTATAAAACAGAAGGCATGTAAATCTGCCGTTCCAGCAATATGAACTGGACATGCTAGGTGGGAACCACTAAGACTGCCCAAGCCCACAGTGTAGAGTAGGAACTCAAGTGCTGGTAGCGACAAATTATCTACTTGATAGCTTTTTGTGGAGTGTTTATTGGGGCTTATGGCAAAGGCCTGTGAGTACCTCCCAATGACAACTACTGGGACCTTGGAGTAGAGAATTTCCACTTGAGGTGCATTTACTCGCTGGTTATGGGATGTTAAGTGAAGCTACCCCTATACCCAGAGTATATAAAATGATCTTGACACTTGAAATACCCATGTTGTCTGGAGTGATGCAAGAGAAACACTCTAAAGGGAAGCAGTGCCCAGAGTTCCATAATAAAATGAAGATGGTTTATATATGATCATGCTACCTTCGGGTGCGAGGAGGAGCAGGAAGGCTCTTTTTCCCTAGAACAGTGAATCTGGAACAGTGTAAGGGGCTGCCAGATTCTACAATGTCCAATAAATTGCTCTAACTTGACTGACAAAGAGCTGCTGGATTTGTGGATGGCAATTCCAAGGTAAACTGTTGGGGTGGCTTGCACTACATAGGCTGAATCAGAAACAATGTTTACTGGCTGTTTAAAAGTTTTTAACACTGTTATCATAGCCATAGTAAGTTCAGCCCTTTGAGCAGAAGCAAAGTCAGTTTGAAAAACTTGCTATTGAGGTCCTGCAAATGAGACTTTTCCATTACTAGATAGCATTTCCTTTTCTATACTCCTTTTTTGTGTGTCCAAATTGCCCACAATTAAAGCAAGAGCCTGAGAAATGGGGCATATTCTTTCCTACTTTCAATCCAGCCATAGCCTGAGCTAAAAGAGTAGCCTTAAGTAAGTTACCTCCAATGCCATCGCAAGCCTGAATATATTCAGCTAAACGAGCCTTCCCTCTCAGGGGTCTAATAGCAGTTTGACACTCTGCATTAGCATTATCGTATGCAAGAAGCTGTATTACAACATGCTGAGCTGTTGTATCAGTTATGGCTTTCTACACAGCCTGTTGGAGCTGAGCAACAAAATCAACACATGGTTCTTCAGGTCCTTGTCAGACAGAACGGAAAGGAGGATCTTTTTTCCCTGTAACATTTGTCCTTTCCCATGCCTGTAAGCACACAGAGCGCAGCTGAAAAATGGCAACATCCTCCATTACTGCATGATTCTCTAATCGACCCCAATTAGGGCCAACTCCCATTAACTGTTCAAAGGAAACAGGCATAGGTGGCTGCGCTTGTGTTTTCCCTTGCCTGGTTTTGAGCTTCATCAGCCCACCAAGCTTTAAACTGTAAATACTGAGGCAGAGTGAGAACAGATTTTGTTAAAGTATCCCAATCTTATGGTATTAACCTATTATCAAGAGCCACATTTTTTAACAAAGTTTGCACAAAAGGAGAGTTTGGTCCGTATTGACTAATGGCTTGCTTAAACTCCTTTAGTAACAAAAAGAAAGGTGGCCTAATTAGCTGTATCTGTCCTCCTTGCTGGGTTATATAGTAACTGGAAATTGCCATGCTTTGAGGTCTCCCTCAGCTCTAGCTTTTTGAATAGAATTTTGTATAGCACCACCAATTGCTCCAGGTTTTAATATTGCAACTACAGGAGCAGTAAGTTTTTCAGCTAATTCATTTTCTCACCCTTTAAGGGGAGAGGGAGGAGGTGGCCATTCATTTAATTCAGCAGGTGGAGCTGACGGGCTAGTAAAACATACTTTTTTTTAGCTTTCCTTTCTTTAATCTCCTCTGGTAGCTGTTCCTCACACTCAGAATCTGAAGTTAGTTTTTTACACTTGTCCTCATCTTCCTTATCTGAATCTGCCTCATTATCTGTTTGAAATGGCTCAAGAGCTGCCTGTATTAGTGCCCACATTGACCAAACAGAAACTGGAATTTTTACTTCATCTTTATATGCCTTTTTAAAATCCCTTCCCATTCTTTCCCATTCATCCAACTCCATAGTCCCTTGTTCCAGAAACCATGGGCAAAACTGCTTTACTGTACTAAGGAGTGATAAATTCTGAGTACTAACTTTCACTCTCCCTTTTCGTAATAAATGCCTTAAGAAATTTAAATAAGCTGGCCAGGCATGGCGGCTCACACCTGTAATCCCAGCACTTTGGGAGGCCGAGGCTGGCAGATCACAAGGTCTGGAGTTCGAGACCATCCTGGCTAACATGGTGAAACCCCATCTCTACTAAAAATACAAAAACATTAGCTGGGTGTGGTGGCGGGCGCCTGTAGTCCCAGCTACTTGGGAGGCTGAGGCAGGAGAATAGCATGAACCCAGGAGGCAGAGCTTGTAGTGAGCTGAGATCACGCCACTGCACAACAGCCTGGGTGACAGAGCGAGACTCCGTCTCAAAACAAATAAATAAATAAAAATAAATTCAAATAAGCAGAATGTTTGCTTTCGTTTTGTCCCATTGTTACTCTAGTTCTTCAGAGCGCTCAGCTTTTCTGCCGAGCTTCTTTTCAGTCGTCCTCAGGTGCCCTCTGATGATGCGTCCTCCACTTTCACACATCCTAGTATTTCTTCCCTGGGGTCTTCGTCACCCCACGTTGGGCACCAGGAATGTTGGGGTGATTGGACCCAACACCAGGCTGTGGGGGCTATGAAGTCCAGCGGAGTCAAAGGAATGAGAAAAGACAAGTTAACAGAGAAAGTAGGACCAGGGGGCCAACACTAGTATGGAGGCTGTGAAGGCCCTGAGCTCTGGGAGCCCACACTATTTATTGGTGATCAAACAAACAAGTGGTGAGGATGTGGGGGTTGAAAGGAAGCAGTGTATCAGGTGAATGAGCTACAACTGTGACGGTTTAGCATTTTCTTTGAAACATATGGCTACTTGAGATCATGGGAGTACTAGAAGCAAGGAGCCAGCAAGTCTGGACACATTCCAAAGGCCACAAGGGGTTTTACCCTGGACATGTTCCAAGCCCTGCCTCAGCTTCTCTCCCAACACTCAGCTTTTCTCCCAACAGTGAACAAACATACTTGTTTGGAAGGCAGCAACTCTGATTGTAAACTACACTTTTGTGACCCAAATTTACCTTTCTTTCTACCTGAGTTCTCTAAAATTTGGAAACTATTCATGAGTATTCTTATGTTATGGCAATATAGTTATATTTGTATATGATGAATAAGAATCTGTTTCCTTTTTTTTTTTTTAAATAGGGCACAATTGGAGACATTGATTATTTTACCAAGGCTTTGATTAGACTAACAAATTTTCAGGTAAAGTTCCAGCAAAGCCTATACGGTCAAACAATTCTCGCTGCACTTTGTGCAAATAATCAGCTGAAGTACAATAAGGCTAAAACTAATTTTGCACACAGATCGATCTTACTATACTTTCTCTTTAGTAGAAAAGGGGGACTAGAGAGAGCTAAAAATTATGTTTCAAAGGAAAACTGTACCACACCTGTTTATACTAGATTCCAGCCCTGACCTTTGTTTTTAAGCTTTATTATTTGACTAGAATTTGGGCTAACTCCTGATCCTGAATTATTTCTTGGCTACAATAAGTCTCCAAAGAAGAACTGGGTTGTAATTTTCTTCATGATGTCTTAGTTGGTTCCTTAGTGAAATTCCTTTTATTTTTTCATTCTGACACAAAAATTCTCTTTTGATTGTCAAATCACTAATGTTATCTCTCATTGTTTTACTTCTTTCCAAGACAGCCAGAATCATGACATTCTGAAGACTAGAGATGATTTGACAGAGCCTGCAAATCACCCTCATTTTGGATCATTTGGCATCCCACTTGGCCTTTAAAAATTTTTTTTTTATTATGAGACAGGGTCTCACTCTGTCACCCAGGCTGGACTCTCTCACCCAGGCTGGAGTGCAGTGGCACACTCATGGCTCACTGCAGCCTCAACCTCTTGGGCTCAAGTGATACTCCTGCCTCAGCCTTCCAAGTAGCTGGGGCCATAGGCATGTGCCACCTTGCCTAGCTAACTAAAAAAAAAAAAAATTTTTTTTTTTGTAGAGACAGAGTCTCACTATGCTGTTTTCCAGGCTGGTCTCTAACTCCTAGGTTTAAGTGAACCTCCTCCTCAGCCTCCCAAAGTGCTGGGATTACAGGGCATGAACCACCATGCCTGGTCTCAAGGGTCATTTTCAAGGGATAGAGTTAGTTCAGAGCATCCAACTCAAGGATGGGCACACAGGTGCCTGTTTTAAACAGCTAGAAAATTGAAGTACTTTGCCTCCCGGGACATTATCTGTCTCTTTTTCCATCCATCCCAACCATGGAAAAGTTCCTGCCTCCACCAGCATGAAAAGAGAATTACCGAGGGGATATCACGATACCTGCTGACAGAGACTAGTAGGGCAGGAGAGGGCTCCCCACCCAGGAATGTCAGGGTACCATTGTCTAAAATTATTAGAGACCAATGTCTCTCTAAAATAATAATTAGTCACAGCCAGTGCCAGGGAGAGGCAGTCTCCCAATAGACAGAAGATACCTGACGCTGGTGATCAGCAGCTTCCCGATATGACTGCAGAAGCTGGGCAAGTGGGCTCAAGCATGCTCACTAAGAGGAAAAATGACAGAGTTTAACTGGTATATGACCTTCCTCTAGGAACACTCAACTGGTAAAAGAAAAATGCCTTGAATGAGCACGGGCACAATTTCAGTAAACACATTGTGCATGTGGCGCTTTCCAAGTGCTGACAAGCCACTGCCCATGTGGATAGCCCACCCCAAGGAAAAATCAAAACAGAGAAACAAAACCCCAGAAGCATGCCAACTTATAAAACCCCAAGTCAAAAGTCAAACAGGGCACTTGGATCTCTCAAGTTGTCCTCTTGGCCCTCTTCCAAGTGTACTTTATTTCCTTTTATTCCTGCTCTAAAACTTTTTGATAAACTCTCACTTCTGCTCAAAAACTTGCCTCATTCTCTCACTCTGCCTCATCCCCCTCAGGCGAATTATTTCCTTCAAGGGGGCAAGAATCAAATTGCTACAGACCATAAAGTTTCACTGCTGCTAAAAATATGACAAGAAATGTATTGGCCACCCTAGGATAAATTACTAAAGAGACCCATAGAAAGCACTGCGGCACAACCCAAGCCTCTAAAGTTCCTTAGCCTAAACAGTTTCAGAAAAATGCTATTGTTTATATAGCTAATTGCTGCAATTCTAACTAAAAACCAAGATTACAATAGTTCAATGCACAAAACTTATAGATAAGTCAATTTTGTAACCTTTTTGGCTTTGATTCCTGGCTCATATATTGCTTAAAAGGTTTGAAGAGTTGATGAGTGCCTGCCCATTGCATTGCCCTCTGGCCTGGAATGTTCAACAGGCTCTAAGTCTTTTGACTCTTAAGTCACTTGACCATAGGGACCCCACTGAGGGATAGGATGGATCCAGGGTAGGAAGCCACACCACCTCGACAACAATGTGGGACAAAATAAAAGCGTGGCCATCTATGCTGCTTCTAGGAAATCTTGGCCAAAAAAGGGGCAAAGAGAAACAAAAATAAAATTTGAAGCTTCCAACAAACTGAACAGGCCCCCCTCTCTGCCAAGGAATCCCCAGAGTAAGCTTGGAGAACTGGGATCTTGCTCTGTCCTCCAAGCTGGTGTACAATGGTGCAATCATGGCTCACTGCAGCCTCCACCTCCTGAGCTCAAGTGATCTTCCTGCCTCAGCCTCCTGAGTAGCGGGTACTGCAGGCATGCACCACCATACCTGGCTAATAGCTGAAGGTTCTTTCTTTTTTTTTTTTTAATTTGCTATCATTCAGATGGGGCATTTTGATCTTTTTTCTCATTTTTTCCCTTGGGGTTTTGACTGTGGTGTATGTTGTATATGATCAATCGGCTTCATTTCTGGGTGCTTTCAGAGGACCAAGGCTCTGTACAGGCTCCTTGGTTACAGGTAGGTTCCTGCGGTGTCTTTTTCGGGTGCTGTCTGTTGTAGCCATGTATTGGTGGTGGTGGTGTGATTCAGGGCGCAGTCCTATAGATGATACCTGAGAGAAATAGCAGGTAGGCTCTTAGGGCTCACTGGCCCTCAGCAGGGGTACAGCAGCTGGAGAACAGAAAAGGCCCTCTTTCAGCACGTGCTCATCAAGCCCCAGGAGAAGAGCTGCGAAGCATCCAAAACAGTGGACTGCGAAATGGGGCAGGGGTGAGAGATGACCCCCCTTCTCCACGTCTGTTCTCAGGCTTCGGTAGCCCTCTTCAACTGTTGGCAACACCATGCCCACGTTTCCTTTGTCCCAGTGGGCTTTGTCAGGCCATGCTCCATCCCCACAAGGGGCAGTCCAAGCTGAGGGTTGGATCTCCAGGGAACCCACAACTCCCCAGGGACCCTCGGGTCTGTGCTTGCCAAACTCAGCATGGTTGTGATGTTGTTTTCGGGTGGTCTGGTGGTACAATGGCTCCAGAGTGGAAGATCTCCGGGCAGGGCACTGGTGCTGGGGATGCACAACTGGTATGACACCGCCCTCCCAGTCTGGGTGGTTGGCAGGGGTGCAGCACAGCTGTGCGAGCTGGTCACCCGGTTCCCAGTTTCCAGGAAAATCTCTAATAGCCACCGATGGTGTTGCCCTGTGTCTCGGGGGCAGAGGGTTCCCCAACAGTTTAGCAGTCAGTAGATTGTCAGAGTGATGAGGGGAGCAGAAAAGCACTCCCATTAACCCTTTTTCTGCTTTTTCTGCTGGGCTCTGAGCTCCCCAGGGGTTGATCTTAGACAAACTTTTGTTGACTTTTTTTCTGTGTGCCCCAGCTTCTTGGCCAGGGCATATTTAAAACTGGCTTTTAAGTTATAACAAAAATTTGCAAGCATGTATGTGATATGACAGACTACAGAGCACATCTAATCCTCCCAACAACACTGTGAGGAAGGTATTAATATTCCAATTTTACCCATGAGGAAACCGCAACCCAAAGAAATCTGGAGATCTGCCAAAATTCATACAGCTAATAAAGGCAGTGCCAGGACTAGAACATAGGCTCTCGGTTTCAAAATGCCTTCAAATCTAAATTATTTTCAAAAAGTTCTGGAGTCTTTTTGACTACCTACGGGAGCTACCTATGGGAAACTCATTGTCAAGCCCTGTCAACTAGTAGTTGTCTTTCAACTGAATGGTGGCAATGGGACTCTGACAGACTATGGGTTGAAGCATATCATGCTATTTATGGTTGCACACTCCAAGAATTATTCCCAAGCAAGAATAGCAGGAAGTATGTCATTACTACTGTGGGCTTTTGGGTCCAGAAACCAAATACCATTTAAAGGAAAACAAAACCAATCCAGATGTTATCAGCGGCAAGACACACAGGTTTGTCTTTTGTTTTTTGTTTTTGCTTTTTTGTTTTTACTGTAGTTGTGAAATTGTTTAGCCTTTTCCCAAAGAACAGCTGAAAATTATTAAAGTGAGTGCAAAAGTAATTGCAGTTTTTGCATTGTTGGAATTTGCTGTTTAATATTGGAATACATTCTTAAATAAACGTGGTTATGTTATATATCATTTTAATGGGCATTTCTCACTATGTTTTGTTGCTAATGACTTATTACTTGTTTATTTTATGTCTATTTTAGACTACAAAAATCATGTTAGACAAAAAGCAAATTCAAGCAATTTTCTTATTCCAGTTCAAAGTGGGTCATAAAGGAGCCAAGACAACTCACAACATCAACAAAGCATTTGGCCCAGGAGCTGCTAATGAACGTACAGTGCATAAGTGGTTCAAGAAGTTTTGCAAAGGAGACAACAGCCTTGAAAATGAGGAGCGTAATACCTGGTCATCAGAAGTTGACAACGACCAGTTGAGAGCAATCATCAAAGCTGATTCTCTTACAACTACACAAGAAATTGCCAAAGAACTCAATGTTGGCCATTCTATGGTCGTTCAGCATTTGAAGCAAAATGGAAAGGTGAAAAAGCTTGATAAAAGTGGGTGCTTCATGAGCTGACTGAAAATAAAAAAAAATCATTTTAAAGTGTTGTCTTCTCTTATTCTACCCAACAACAACAAACCATTTCTTGATCAGATTGTGACGTGCAATGAAAAGTGCATTTTATACAACAACCGGAGAAGACCAGCTCAGTGGCTGGACTGAGAAGAAGCTCCAAAGCACTTCCCAAAGCCAAACTTACGCCAAAAAAAATAAATAAATAAATAAAAAGGTCATGGTCACTGTTGGTCTGCTGCCGGTCTGATCCACTACAGCTTTCTGAATCCTGGTGAAACCATTACATGTGAGAAGTATGCTCAGCAAATCGATGGAGATGCACATCGCAGTCGGCATAAGTCAACAGAAATGGCCCAATTCTTCTCCACAACAAGGCCTGATCACATGTCACACAACAAATGCTTCAAAGGTTGAATGAATTGAGCTACAAAGCATTGCTTCATCTGCCATATTCACCTGACTTCCTCCCAGCTGACTACCACTTCAAGCATCGACAACTTTTTGCAGGGAAAACACTTACACAACCAACAGAATGCAGAAAATGCTTTCCGAGAGTTCCTCAAATCTGTAAGCACAGATTTTTACACTACAGGAACAGACCTGTGTCTTGTTGGCAAAAACGTGTTGATTGTAATGTTTCCAACTTTGATTAATAAAGATGTGTTTGAACCCAGTTATGATTTAAAATTCATGGTCTGAACCCACTATTACTTTTGCACCAACCTAATAGTTGGGAGGAGAGCCAAAAACACCTAAGAAAAAGGCAGAACATAGACCAAAGGGAAAATATCAGAGCCAGAAAACTTCCAAGCTTTTTAAAAGAGTAAGATGCTGGGAAATTTGCAAAATGGTCACAGAAAAATACTTCCAGAAGAGAAAAGCAGGGTTAGAAATCCTAATCAATCCATAAATCTCCACAAAGTTTCAGGCCATAATCTTGGTACCCTAAAACCCTTCCTTTGGCCATCTGTTCAAAGAAAGATGGGGAAGCTCCATGACATTATGCCATGGTTTTTTGGGCCATAGAGCTGGGTTAGATCAGTAGAAATTAAATGCTGTCCCAGGACTGTGGCAATTAAACGAAAGATTTCATTGCCCCATGGCACGTGAGAAAAATACGGCAAAGCTGTTGTTTTGTAAAGATAGCTATCCAATTTAAAACACTGTCCCTCATTACAGGACCACATACATCAAACATTCCTCAAAATGTCTGGTGAAATGAGAGTAATAGAACCAGTATCCTTCACCTGGCTTTGCATCTATGGGATAGACACAAATGTGTCTATGGCTGGCCTATCCAGCCAGTACCTTAGTTCCAGTTTCTTTTGGGCTCTGGTCAGGCAACCTTAAGCTCCCCTCTTCCAGTTAGCATCCACAAGAGCAAATTCCTTCAACCATGCAGAAAAGGGTTCCCGGACGCAATACTCAACTACCAACCTTGCTCCCCTTAAACTCTGGAAACTCACAGCTATTTTTCAATGCTTACTTTACAACCCCCAATCTATATATATAACCAAACTGACTCCCTCAGAAGCCCACATTCTGATAACTCTTTTGTACTTTGCATAAAAGTTTTTTAAAAACCTGTACAATAGCACTTCCCCCAGAAAGGCTCTCTCGTCAAGGGGTAAAAACCTAGAAGATTTGTGTTCTGTCCCACCCCCAGCCTCAGCAAAGACCCTTAACCTACACTTAAACACTGATATATTCTCTACAAGGGTATTTATTCTGTGGGCCTCAGGCTTCCTGGACTAAAGTAACCCATAAATTAGACAATTTTTTTTCCTTCAGTTTCTTTTCATTATTTGAGGATAAGAGTGTTTCTTTTTTGTGTTATGTATTTTCCAAATCTCTCACAGTGACATTTTCTCCCTTTTCTACATAGTATGAAGGCCGAGAAAGCCCAAGGTGAGTTGCAGCTGGACAGCCCATAACTATACAGAAGGCACTTCAGGGAGAGGAGGGATAGTAACACCATCCCTCCCACTGCGCCTGTGATTGTGCCACAGAACACAAAGGAAGCCTCCCATCCCTGACTCACTTCAGACTTCTGTCCAGCACCCGTAACACCATCCCAGTTACCACCCAAAGAGACGTCTCAAGAGAGTCCTGAATCCCTTAGCCTGTACGTGACAGCTGGTCTTTTACCCTTAGCCCAACAGCCTTCTTCAGAGTCACCCAAAAAGCTCTTCCAATTACCATCAACCTAGGAACCGACACTTTCACGGGTCCGTATCCTCACCCAGGACGGGGCTCCATCTTTCAGCACGTCACTCCAAAAGGGCAGCTCCAGGCCCCGTATGGAGCGACAGCAAAGGCCCTCAACCAGCACCCCAAGGAGAAAAGTTCTTTACACCACTGCCACATTCCTCATGTCACTATCCCATTTTCTGGTCATAATCCAATCTCCCACAGAACTGATACCTCTGCAAGCTCCTCCTTTCCAGCTCTGATCTGAGGTCAAAAGTTCATTGGTCTCCTCAGATTCTCTCTCAGTTGGAGGAAAGGACAACACGTAGGATACTCGAGAATTCAACCTCAGGTTCCCACTAGAATCCAACATTCTTTACTACTTAGTCCAGCAGCATAGAGCACAGGATTTCAGGGTGTGGGGACAAATAGTACATCCTAAATTAAGGCATTTTGGTGATGTTAAAATGGAGGGGAGAGCTGAGAGATCAAAGAAGCAAATCACCAAACACTACTTTCCTGTATACATGTCTAGTGTCCTGACATTGGAGAGGCCATTTGCAGCGAGTAGCTGCTTAACAATATCACCTATACCCCTCAGTCTCAAGATTCCTGCTACTCTGACACCACTCACCAGACCCACACCCCTGAAGGGTGCTGAATTTGGGATTCAATATCAGCAAGACTGAATCCCAAATTCTTAACTGCCTTGAAAATTATACCTGAACTACTGTTTAATTATCTCTGTAACACTGTTCCTGAATTCCAGGACTGCTTACAGTGACGAGGCACTAAAATTCAGGAGAAAGGAAGAGGTCATATTTTTTCTAATTCCAGGCTTGCCCATCCCTACTCTCGTTTCCTTTAGGTTCCCAACAACTGTGATGAATCTTCTCTAATTACTGCCACCATGAATGCTACTATTTGTATATAGGTTTAACCTATTCTAAAAATGGGCTTTAAGAACAAACCCTCGCCCTTCCCCAAAATTGTAAAGGAAGTCCGTCCTTCGTTCAGGTTCCCTGTTGCCAGGAACCTTTCTCACTTTCCCGGTTCTGGTCTCAGGAAAAACACCCTCCTGCCATCCCACGATGCCCAGCAACTTGGGTGAGTCCACATCCAGATGCATTTCCAAGTCAGGCCCACAGCGTTTGCTTCATTAACAGACTATAGAGCTTTTGCGCAGCTCACACACCCAACTTAACCTGCAGGCCGGAAAAAGGCTGCAACTGCTAGAGAGCAAAGTATAGTGCCCCACCAGGGAGGGAAGTCACCAAAGGCCAGAGTCTTTTAATTTTTTAAACTTAATAACACGCTTGTTAAATGACTTATCTAATGACATTAAAGTGACTTAAAAGTCATTTCAAGAATTGTCTTTCCTGTCTCATAGAGGATGGTAAAATCCATGTTTGTATCATTATGAGAGCCTGAGAGGACTTTGATAGGGAAAAGAAAGGAATAGAAAGAAAATAGGTATGTCGTGTGTGCTAGAACCCCCTAGGCTTGTCTGACTTGGCAGAATCTGTGAATTGGGCACAAAAAGGCTGGGTCGGTGGAACCCTAATGGGTTCTTGACTTCACTAGATGGATGACTAGGATCCCAGGGAGATCGCTTAAAGAGCAGGAAGCATGTCTGCTCCCCTCTCGTCAGAAAATCTGATCCAAAATCCTCAGCTTTGAGCTGAAGAAAAGTGGCCTGCGAGGTTGGCAGCTGAAGCTCAGTATTTACGGATGGAACCGTAAACTTCACCCAACTTAACATCCACTGTACAGCCCCTTCTTCCCGTGACAGAGTTTTCACATTTTCTAGGGGGTTATGCAAAAGCCGCCCCACAGGCCAGATGCACTATTTAACAAGGCTTCCGCGGCTTCTCCCTCACGTCATCCAAGAAGGGGTTTTTCGTTTGTTTGTTTGTTTTTCCTAAGGCCACTATCACCACAAGAATATACGATTCGCCTGACCAACATAGTGAAACCCTGTCTCTAATAAAAATACAAAAAAAAAAAAAAGCCACGCGTGGCGGCGCATGCCTGTAACCCCAGCTACTCGGGAAGCTGAGGCAGCAGAATCACTTGAACGGGGGAGGCGGAGGTTGCAGTGAGCTGAGATGGCGCCATTGTACTCCAGCCTGGGCAACAAGAACCAAACTCCGTCTTAAAAAAAAAGAAGAAGAAGAGGAAGAATATATGACTCTGCTACAGTTCCAGGTCTCAGTTAACAGTTTAGGTTTCGGGATGTCCCACTCTCCAGAGCTCCAGTGGGCGTCCTCCTGCATGGGGGCGCCTGCTAAATAAAAACCAGCCCCCACCATCCAACCCTAACGGAAGGAGGACGCCGGGCGGGAACGCAACGCCCTTTAACGGCTGCCAGAGGGGTCTCCCGCGCCCGCCGCCAAGGGCTTCCGGGGCTAACGGGCTTTCCGCGGCTGCGCCAGGGCCCCCGCTGGGCGCTGAGTCAGGGGAGCCGGGCGCCCTGAGCCCCTCCTCCGTGGCGGGGTGCAGGGAGGAGCCCCAGCCCCGGGCGCCCTGCCCTGCTCTCCCCTGCCCTGCCTGGGGGGCCTCGGCGGTGGCCCCCAGCTCCACGCACGGCCGTAGGGTATAAACACGGGCGCATGGATGCCCTGAGATTCGCCTGAGCCTGGGCCCAGCGAGGCATGCTGTTCCCGGGACCCTCCTCCCCTGTCCCCCTTCCAGTTGCATGTCTTCCGGTGATTTTGGACAGTGTCACTCTCCTGGGTCACCATGGCCGGGGTGCCGGTCTCTCCCCGCGCAGCGCTCCTCGGAAGTAAAGCCGTCTCCCTGTCCCTCTCCCTTTACTCAAGAGGTCCTGCTACCGGGCCTGTCCTGCCCCTGCTTGGAACCCCCTAGGTGTCCCCTCAGCCATCCGGGGCTGAGCCCACTTGGCTCTCCTGCCGCCTCCCCAGGAGGCAGCTTGTTCTGAAGCGCCTGGGGCATCTGGTTGCCTGTCGTCCCCTTGCTTCTGGCGCCTCTTAGGTCTTTCTCATGTCTTCTCTGCTGTATCTCCCCTGCCTCTTAGCCTTTATGTTGAAACTCTTCACAGGTCCAAAGGCTTTTTTGCACCAGGAAGCCATACTCACCACTATTTGTATTGTTTTGTGCTCAATTTATTATACTCACACATCTGATACTATCTCTAAACGCATTTTTAATTGAACATCTACTCATTAATTCCTCGTTTAATTATAAATATCCCTACATTATTTAAATTACAATCACAAAGTAGAGTTCTTTGAACACTTCAATGACTTAAACAGTAGACACAACATATACTACACAACAAGTTATTTACAAAAACTTCACTGGTTTTATAATCACCCAGCAAGGCAACAATTAAACTTTGTTTCTTACACTTATCCTTTTGCAGGGCAGAGGGAGAGATATGACCAAATGGTGACAGTTTATGTGTGATAGATGACATGAGAGTTTTGCATTGTCTTTTTTTTTTTTTTTGAGATGAAGTCTCGCTCTGTCGCCCAGGCTGGAGTGCACTGGTGTGATCTCGGCTCACTGCAACCTCCGCCTCCCAGGTTCAAGCAATTCTCCTGCCTCAGCCTCCCGCGTAGCTGGGATTACAGGTGCCCACCATCACCACACCTGGCTAATTTTCGTATTTTTAGTAGAGATGGGGTTTTGCCCTGTTAGCCAGGCTGGTCTTGAACTCCTGACCTCAAGTGATGCGCCAGCCTTGGACTCCGAAAGTGGTGGGATGACAGGCGTGAACCCCTGCCCCCAGCCCAGATTTTTAAATTTATTTTTAATTTTAAGGTGGGCAGAGATATGAAGAGATTGTGGAAACGGGGAAGAACAGACCAAGCCCTTTGACAATCTAATTAAATCTGCCTGCTCTTCTGGGGCCCCTCCTAATGCCCGCAGGCCTTTTCCACACAGTGCAGTTCTGACAGAAAGCGAGAGGGGCATGGAAGCTTAGGGGAAGCTGAGGGGGACTGATGTGGACAGGGTCGGTGGGGGTTCTTCATGGTTTGGGAGGAAGAGGAACCTAATTGATTATTTAATACCTCTCCAACCGAGGGATCAGCCAAAGCTGCACACGTGTGTGTGTGAGGAAAGCAGGTATAGAAGTGAACTGGGAGGCACTGCCCAGAGTCACAAAGGGCTCCCCCCACCCTTATTCTCTTCAGTCCTCTCTATTCTGTTCTTTCCTTGGTCACCTTTCCCATTCAATAATAAGTGTAAGGCCAGACTCCAAATGAAGGCTGCTAAAGTATTCAAAATAATTGTGGAGGGTGTAGAAGTTGAGACATTCGGCTTTGAAATCAGAAAGAGACAGCTTTTGTGTAAGCTCTCCCACCTATTAGGTGTGCGACCCTAAAAGGAATCTAAATTCAGAGCCTCTGGTTTTTTATCTCCACGTTAGTGATGACGTCACAGCACCTGTCAAGGTCAATGCTCAGCTAATGAGAGCTAGCAGTGCTCCTCCTGCTTTTCCACCAGCATCCAGCCTGGATTCCTCTAGCTCCCTTTAGTACAAGTCCTATTCTCTTCTGATTCCTGGACTCTTCCTGGACTCAAGTATGAGGGAGTGGAGCTAAGATGTTTTCCTTTCCAAAGGGCCCTTTGCAGACTGTGAGGAAGGATGGGTGTTCCTGACCCTTACAGCCCGTTCAGGTGTGCTGGGGTCCAGGGTCCCAGGTCTCTGGAGGAGTCTGTCCAGAGCTGGAGTCCACCTTCACCCAGAGGGCATGGAGGGTCTTGCTCAGGCTGTGACCCAACCTCCTAAGGAGTGCCCAGCTGAGGGCCAAATATAAGAGGCCCTCCCATTCCCAATCCCATTCTGACCTAACTGTCTCCACGTGCTTCTACACTCCCTAAGAGGAAATACTTGAGTCACAAGACCCCGGGCTACTGTCCGCTCCTCCCTAGTCCAAATCCCACCTCCTCCACAACAAGAAGGCCCCAGTCTGGAAGCCCAGTCTGTCTGGGACCTCTGCCTGAAGCCCTGCCTCTATAGCAGGGGCTCTTCATCCACCCTCCATGCCAACCATATCCCCCACCGCGCCCTCTCCTCCTTTCCCTGCTGTGACCCTTCAGGGCACTCTTCCCTGTCTTGCCTTTTCTCTTCTCCCATGCATGTCCAGGACACAGCGCCTCACCAGGCTTTGGCGTTGGAGAGCTTCTGTACCTGCTGAGGGACACTCCTACTAGGCAGAGTGGCCCTACAGTCAAACATCATCCCTCAACTTCTCTTGGGCACATTTCACTATTTCTTATACCCTTCTCCCCCATGCCCTGGGGCACCCCTTTATCCTCTCACTCCCAAATCTGTCCCCATCTGACCTTTTCTGAGAGGTCTGATGACAGGTATATTAAGTCTGAGAGAGACAGCTCCAGCTTTAAAAATGGGGTTTTGAGTATCAGTAACTGGGGATTGTCAGAGCTAGCCTATCAATGGAGACAGGGACTTTGGGCCCCTGGAGTCCCATTCTCAGGTCTGAGCCCACTATGCTTGTTTGGCCCCCAACCAGGTGTGCCTGAGTAGCTGGACATAAACATGGGACATGTGTCTCTCTGTGACTATTGTGGAATTTGTGTGTGTGCGGCAGGGGGCATGTAGAGGAATATGCCTTTTTATTTACTAGTAAAGAAATACGTGTCTGATCATGAGTGTTACAAACTGGGAGGTAATTATGAGCAGAATGGAAAAATAGAGTAGAATTTCTAAATCAACAAGGGGACACAGGGGAGAATAAGTGGAAAAGAAGGAAAATTTAAAAAATGATATAAATAAATGGTAAACATAAAATAAGATGAAAAAAATAAAAGGGAGTATAACAATTATTTTATGAAATGTGAATGGGTTGAATTTTTTAATTAAGAGAGACTACGTTATTGGGTTTTGTTTTTTCCCATATGTTATTTAATATATTGTTGAACAAGAAATATACTTAAAACAAAATGCTTCCAAAGGAGTTGAAAATAAAGTAGCTGACAAATCCAAATACACACACACACGCAGAAATAGTAGTAGCAGTATTTTATTAGGCTAGATTGAATAAATTATGTAAAAAACAGACACACTACACAACCCAGCACCTATGTGTTTTAATAAGCAAAAACTATTAGACATGCAAAGAGAACCTTGATTTTAAAAACACAACTCAGGCTGGGGAGGGTGGCTCACGCCTATAATCCCAGCACTTTGGGAAGCCGAGGTTGGAAAATCGCTTGAGGCCAGGAGTGTGAGATCAACCTGGGCAACAGAGTGAGATCCTGTCTCTACAAAAAAAAAAAAAAATTTACTTTAAAAAATTAACTACTTTGGAGGCTGGGGTGGAACAGATCACTTGAGCCCAGGAGTTCAAGGTTATAGTGAGTTGTGATTGCACCACTGTACTCGCAATTCAGTGGGAGATTTAAAAATACCTTCTAAAGGATCCCTTTTGTTTGTTGTTTCAAAATTCGACAAAATAATCTTAGAATTTCAATGTAAATGTCTAAAACAGCTAACAAAATCATTGAAAAGGGAGACTGCTGTGAGAGTCTTATCTCGCCAATGTTGCATAAGTTCCTCAAGAGAGCTACTGTATGAAGAAGGGCTTAAAGCACAGGACTATCCTGGGCACTGCTGTGTGCAGAACGGAGAGGGTAATTCTGAGCTTTTGTCTGCCTGGAGAACTGGTATAGGATCAGCTGCGGGAAGCTGACTTTGCCAGGAGAGAGACCAGGGCAGGGTGAGTGAGCCCTGCTGGAGGCTCTAGTTGGTGGTGGTGAAGCCAGCAATAGAAACTTGAGAAAGTACAGGGCTGTGTTAGTCAGTTCATGAAAAAGTACAGGGCTGTGTTAGTCAGTTCATGAAAAAGTACAGGGCTGTGTTAGTCAATTCGTGTTGCTATGAAGAAATACCTGAGACTCAGTAATTAATAGAGAAAAGAGGTTTATTTGGCTCACAGTTCTGCAGACTGTACAAGAATCATGCTGCCAGCATCTGCTTCCGGTGATAGCCTCAGGAAGCTTTTACTCATGGTGGAAGGCTCAGGAGGAGCCAGCATAGCACATGGTGAGAGTGTGAGCAAGAGAGAGGGAGGAGGTGCCAGGCTCTTTTCATCAACCAGATCTCACATGAACTCGGAGTGGGAACTCACACATTACCACGAGGACAGCACCAAGCCATTCATGAGGATTCTGACTCCATGACCCAAACACCTCCCGCTAGACCACACATCCGACATTGGGGAGCACATTTCAATGTGATATTTGAGGGGGACAAGCATCCAAAGCATATCAAAGGCTCAAGCCCTCTCTAGGATTGGGGAACACACAAGGAAACAATGATATATGAATTGGCTGGGCAACGTTCAACTATTCATTCAACAAGCAGGTACTACAGGTGGGATAATAGGCTATCACTTCTGCCAGGCAAAAATGTAGTTTTTCTTTGGCTACCGCTACTAAAGGAGACATTTTTCTTTAGAAGAATATATAAACTTCACAGCTTGGATTTTAAGGTGCTTGGAACTGATTAGGTCCTCTCAGAACCCAGCCCATGGCCCTAACTCACAATTTCTCAGATGCAGCCAGAAAAGCCAGGTTCAAGGTGCTGTCTGTCATCCAGGACTCATTCTACATCCCTATCCTATGCTTACATATGAATAAAGCCTCCTTTTGTAGAGCTATCTATAGGTCACTAATATGTACACATGTATACACACATACATACACACACATATATACACATATGTAGATATACATGAAAGAAACATTTCAACAAATTTTTTGTGAATGAGATATTATGCCTCCCTTTGAAAAATGCTTGAAGTTTATATTGAACATGGGTAAGGGTTATCGATATGTGACTGATTTTATCTAGGTTTCCTGCCTGTAAGTGGAGCCACCAAGATGGTTATCGGAAGGACCCCCATGAAACTCCTACTCAATCTCACCTTCTTCCATGATTTAAAAAAATAGACTGACATGAGAAGTTTTAGAAGAAATACCCTCAAGGGTGTTTCTTGGGACTTGGAGGAGGAAGCATTAGTATTTGGGCTTGTAGAATCCCCAAATCAGGCAGAAGAGCGCCAACATTTCAGAGGATGATGTGGGGAGAGAACAGTTGATAAGGAATGATGCCAAAAGCAGTCTTCTCACTATGTTCTCTCAAAGGAAGGTCATTCTTTGCCTTCAAAGAGCAAAGTGCAATGGGGGAGACACAGTAAGTAAATAGGCAAATTCAATACACATGACCATCGCTTTCACAGCAATATGGGCTGGAAGCACACGCAAGACACACCTGGGCCAGGGGCTGTTTTCCTAGAGGAAGCTGTGTCTGAGGCTTGAAAATGAGTGGGAGTTAGCTGAATAGCAGGTTTGGCATGGCAAAGTCTTTCCAGTGGAGGGAACAGAACCTGTGAGGGGTGGAGCACATTTAGGGAAAAAATTAAGTTCCTTATGGCTGCAGCACTGCCTTACAGGGAAGCAGTGGCAAGAGTGGAAGTGAAGACAGATGCAAGGGCCTTTACACCATGTTACAAAAGAATGGATTTTATCCTGGGGTCATGAGCTCCTTTCCCCTTTTAGCCTTTTAGAAAAAAAAATAGGCAAGAATCAGACACAGACACATCCTCAGCAAGATACATCCAGAAAGAGTAAACTGAGAAGAGTCCAGAGACAAGGAGATGGTGAAAGAAGGAAAGCCAGGCCCCAAAAAGCAACTCCAGCAGCAAAAAGGTGGACATGGATGGTGGGCAGATGGGTGGGGAGACAAACAGGCCAGGAGACAGTAACAGAGAAAAGAGCCGTGAAAGACAAGGGATCTAACAGGAGAGGGCAAGGGAGAGGGTGTCAGAGAGCCCCCCAAGACGCCAGAGTCACACAGGCAGATTCAGACACTGAGGCTCAGACCCCGCTGAGCACCCAGGGGCTCCCTTCTCTGACCTTAGGGTTGGCTCCCTTGGCAGACCAGTCCTCTCCCTCCATTCTCAGCTTCGAGAGAAGGGAAGAAAGATGTCTGCAAGGATTCATATTTTGAGAGGGGGAAACAGAGTAAGGCCCAATTAGAAGGGTTGACTAAATGGGCCAGGGGTGGAAAAGTAGAGAGAAAATTTTGTTTCAGGAACATTGAGGGAAGGAACAATAAGCCCTCCTGTCCCTTGTCTCCAGGACCAAAAGTGGTCTTCAGTAGCTGAACCAATATCACGGAAGAAAATTTGAAAGGAAGAAAAAAAAGAAAGCTGACAGGAAATGGAAGTATTGTAAGAGACATTTCCAGTCACCTTGGAGAGGTGCAGGCATTAGAGCTCAGAGTCTCTGGCCAGACTGCCAGGGTTCAAGCCTTGCTATTATACCAGCTGTATGACATTGAACAAGTTACTTACAATCTCAGTTTCTCCATTTCTTAAGTGTAAAGTGAGGATGAAACAATAGTACCTACCTCATAGGGACGTTGGGCAGGTAAAACGAGTTCCCTAGAAAATATTTGTAGACTGCTTCAACAGTTATCTGTTGCACAGCTATCAAGGTAGCTGTTATTATTATTGCTCCTTTTTCCAGGCATGGCCTCTCCTGGTACCCACTGTGATGTCATGTACTTTCCAAAACCCCATCAGGGCTTCTCTGACTTATTAGAGAGTGGCAAACCCGCTCCAGGTGTGTTTCATTAAAGAATATATTCCTATTCAGTTGTGGCTTATGGAATTTGATTCGCAGGAATAAATTTGAAAAGTCTTGGAAAGTGTGACTACTTTGTTAGCAAAGTGTGGCTGGGTGGGATTGGCATTAGGGCTAAAAGACCTTTTCAGACTCTTGGTCTTTTAGGGTCCCTACCATTGCCTCAAGAGTGTAGCCAAGGCCGGGCATGGTGGCTCACTCTTGTAATCCCAGCACTTTGGGAGGCCGAGGCAGGTGGATCACGAGGTCAGGAGATCGAGACCATCCTGACTAACACAGTGAAACCCCGTCTCTACTAAAAATACAAAAAATTAGCTGGGCATGGTGGCAGGCACCAATGAGCCGAGATCGCACCACTGCACTCCAGCCTGGGTGACAGAGCGAGACTCCGTCTCAAAAAAAAAAAAAAGAGTGTACCCAAACAAGGGCCAGAGAGCCTGAGAATTGTCACTGGTGGGGTGACAGAGATTTAGTCTCCTCGTGCCGCTCCACAGGAGATTTTAGTAAACTTCTTGAAAGAGCTTGGAACAAAATTGCCACTGGGGACTCTAAGACTAACTGCTGCACAGTCACAGAACTGAAAGATGAACCCTGAGCTGTTCCACCTGGCAGGGAAGCAAGGCTTTATAGATGAGGGGCCTTGTAGGAGCTGAAGACAGCAACAGATGGTGGCAGCCCCCTCCAGCAGGAGAGTCCTGGGAACAGCCATGTCTGTGAGCTCTTTGAGGCTGATGCTGTGTGGCATAAGTTTGACCCAGCCCAATGCCTAGAATATAGTACCCTTTAAATGTCTGCTGAATGACTGAATGAAAAGAGGTGGCTGAGGAAAGCATATGCTGACAGGATCCTCTAGAAGCCTCCCTGATTAATAATGATCAGCTACTCCCTGAGACCTTGAAGAAGAAGACAGTGCTAGAAGCTGCTGCCCAAAATATCTAAAAGCCCGCAGAATAGATCTATGGCCTCCACTGGGGCCCATAAGTGGACATTTGGAAACCTTGATAAGTCTCATAGTTCCTGCAAGGGACTC
Source organism: Papio anubis (assembly GCF_008728515.1). Lineage (NCBI taxonomy): Eukaryota > Metazoa > Chordata > Mammalia > Primates > Cercopithecidae > Papio > Papio anubis. The sequence goes on along the minus strand of NC_044982.1, from coordinate 126,851,389 downwards.
CTTGAAATCTTAACATAAACTGTCTAAAACCTCTTAAAGGAAGTCTTGGAGCCCCTGCTGAAATCCTTGGAGAAACCCTCCCTGGAAGACTTGGAGCCCTGTCTGGAAGCCCTGGAAACACTGCCAGGAGTGACGGACAACCTTTTGGGGCTGAGTCAGTTGCACGTGTATATTAGGGTACTGGGCTCTGCCTTTGCAGCAAGGGTAGGAGGTGGGGAGGAAGGTCACTGTTGCTTTGTTTTAATACCATTGGCTGTGTCTCAGCTGCCAAAGAGACTGGTCAAAAAGCAGAGGCCAGGGAGCTTCCAAGTATTTCATCAAAATAGTGGGCTTTGGAAATATTGACTCTTAGTAGTGGTCAGCTCTGGGGCTTGAAAACATCTTTTTCTATTTTTTTCTGGTTTTTAAAATTTTGGGGTTTTGTTGTTGTTGTTGTCGTCGTCTTACTTGTGTTTTCTCCACACATGTATTGAAACCACTTCTTGATAGCTTTTTGTTGAAGGATGTTAGTGTGTCTTTGTTGATAGAATCTAGGAGAGCCTGCAGGCAGCCAGGTCGGGGCACAGATTTTGACAAACATGAGTACTATCTAATCATTTCTGACCCACTGGAGCCTGGAAACAACAACAACAACAACAAAGTTGTTCTTTGATCACAAATAGATGATTGAAGTAGTTCTGCTCATGTACTCAGACGGCTTAATTCTCCAGGCCTCCCTAGAAAAGATGTCTTTGAATGCATTTAGCTGTGAAAGGAAGACACACAAACATTCAAGTGCTGAGATTATGTCAGAGACAAATACAGAAACAGATTCAAGAACAGCTTCAGAACAAACAAAAAATGTAGATCGATACCATAGCAGAGGGAAAGGGGAGAGACGAATCTGAAAAAAAGATGAAAAGAAGGCAGTGAAGACACAAACCAAAACTCACGGCATCAGAAATGAGCAGAGAAGAAGAGCACTGCTATCAACTGGAAGACGGTCATTCAAACAGAAAATATAGCCCAATAGAGTCATTCAAACAGACTATATAGGCATCTCTGGTACAGCTGGTGAGCTTCTTTAGAAAGAATCTCTTTCTATAATTCTGAGAGAAGAAAAACGAGATATGAGAAAAGTAGTTTAAGGGTTGTGTCTGAAAGGAGCGGAAATGGAAAGAGAAGGATATATTGGGACCAAATAATAGAAAATTGTTTTTCTCCTTCTTCTCTCCCACTCAGCTCGATCCCTAAAAGTGTGGAACCCTAAACCCAAGTTCCCAGATAGCAGCCAAGGTATCCATTTCAAGGATAGCAGTCTCAAGCCTACTATGTTAACTCTTTTCTGCACACGTTGCTTCTGGTGAGTACTAGCTGATGTGCTCCCAACTAGCCTTCCTTTCTAATCCAGTTAAAAAGTTAAAATCCAGCCCTGACCTTGGGTACCATTTAAGTGACCTGAAACAGTGTAGGTGCTGCTGAGTGGCTTTGCTGTAGGCAAATGAACAGAAATGCTCCCAAGCAGACTTAAAATGGAGAAAAGTCTTAGAGTTACTTCTGAAACCTGACACCACTCAACCTCACCCCTACTCCTAAACTCACAGTCCCTCCATGACCTGATAGAAACAGATCTTGGACCTGGCTGCCTTAGGGTGGGATTCCTCTGGTTGGTAGCTTCTGCCCTGCATGACTGGGAGCCTCCTCTCAGTGTCCTCAGTATAGGGCTGGGCTCAGTGGCTCACGCCTGCCATCCTAGCACTTTGGGAGGCTGAGGCAGGAGGATTGCTTCACCCCAGGACTTTGAGAGCAGCCTGGGGACTTGGGAGGCTGACACAAAAGGATTGCTTGAGCCCAGGGAGTTGAGACTCCAATAAGCTATGATTGTGCCACTGCACTCCAGCCTGGGCAACAGAGCAAGACCCCATTTCAATCAATCAGTCAATAAAAATCAGAAGATCAGCTTGTGAAATGGGGGACTGTATTCTTGCAGTACCCTCTTCCCACCTCTTCGGTACTCAGGGCTATCCCTTTCTACTGCATCTCCAATATCAATCATCCAGAAGGATCTAGAATCATACTGACATTAAACAAGCTTGAAAATTGTGTATGAATAGTTTTTTTAAGGCTAGGCTATTCCCCCACGATGAGCTCTGGAGGTGAGCCTCCACCTGCAGTGCAGGGACTCAACCGCTCCCCTTCCCACCTGAAGATCACACTGATGGAGTGGGATTCCTACTGGTTTCCCTACCTGTCCCTGGAGGGATGAATGTTCATTCTCCCGGTTGGCAAAATGGCTGGGCAAAGACGGAGCCATTATGGCGTTTATCACTGGAGTCATCCTTGGGGCAAATCTAATTGTCAGCAGCTCTGTCACCTAAAATCAGACAAGGAATGGCTGGAAATTAGGAGTTAAAGGCAATTTAATGGCTATTAGGAAAAAGTAAAAAAATAAGAGACGTTGTTGGAAAGGTTGTAGAGAAAAGAATGCTTATACACTATTGGTGGGAGTGTAAATTAGTTCAACCATTGTGAAAGACAGTGTGGCAATTCCTCAAAGACCTAAAGACAGATATACCATTTGATCCAGCAATGCTATCACTGGGTATATACCAAGAGGACTCTAAATCATTCTGTTATAGATACATGCACGCATATGTTCATTGCAGCACTATTCACAATAGCAAAGACATGGAATCAATCTAAATGCCCACCAGTGATAGACTAAATCAAGAAAATGTGGTACATACATATACACCATGGAATACTATGCAGCCATAAAAAAGAATGAGATCATGCCCTTTGCAGGAACATGGATGGAGCTGGAGGCCATTATCCTTAGCAAACTAATGCAGGAACAGAAAACCTAACACCAAATGTTCTCACAAGTGGGAGCTAAATGATGAAAATACATGGACACATACAGAAAAACAACACATACTGAAGCCTATCGGAGGGTTGGGGTAGGAGGAGGGAGAGGATCAGGAATATGGGTATACGGGTTCTAGGCTTAATACCTGGCTGACCAAAAAAAAAAAATCTGTACAACAAACCCCCACAACACAAGTTTAGCTATGTAACAAACTTGCACACGTACCCTTGAACTTCAAAGTTAAACAATAAAAAATAAATACATTACAGCAATTTAAAATAAGACAACTTGATTGAAATACAATTCTTCTGGTATTTTTTACAGTTATTTTGTTTAGGTTTAGGAGTTAGAATTTCCCTGATACATCTATCTTATGAGAATTCAAGGGTTTGCGGTAAGACCAAAATCAGATTTTAGGGAAAAAAATAAGGGACAGGGAGACCTCATAGCAGTCAAATCTGTGGGATCCAGGATTGGGACCAGAAACACACTCCTTGATGGGTTTATGTTGAAAGGTTTAGAGCTGGGGGCTGCACATCAGGAATTCAGACTCGCAACAATGCCTTATACTCCTTCCCCTGCTGATAGAGACTGGGAAAGCCTTAATGTAGCATAGCTAGAACCAGAAAACTAAACATCATTTGGAAGAGAGATTTTTCTAGTGTCTTTTCTGAATCCTGTATCTTGTGACTTGTGCTAGGCATGTCTGAGCATCCACCTTTTTTAAGGGGAATTCGCATCCTAATTGTAGAAGGCAAATTCACTGTTTGCTTGGATCCCCCTCTCAGAATTCATCCTGGGCTCGTTTGTACAATGGGGAAGTTTGTTTATAGTTCTCTTGACCTACATTTTGTGCATGTTTTGCCCTTTTTAAAGAATCTCTTCCCCTGTACCTCTGACCTTCCTCTTCTGTCTCTCCTTCTTCTCACAACGTACTCATGTAGACATAAGATCTGATCATTTCTATCCCAGAGTGTTTAATGTTTAAGAAGGTCCAGGCCCTTCACCTAAGGATATGAAGCTGGTATACTCAAATGCATTATTAGCAGGGTTTAGTTTACTTACCTCTTTAACAAAGTGAGGCTTTCCTGATGCTCCTTAAATTCCCAAAATGCTGTCACAGAGACATGCTCCCATTGGTCAAGGAGCCTCTCAATAGTTCATATCAACACCCTAAGGATGGTAGTTCTTTTCCCCATTCTCTAGGGCAGAATCTTAAGAAGATTCCAGGGAGGTCAGCATTCTTGATTCACAGGTATTGTGGCATGGGACAAATAGACACTGCAACCTCATCTTGACTTAAGCTAGTGTGTTCTGCCTCTGTAATTGGTTAACTACTACATTTTGCCTTGAGTCCTTCCGCCCTCCATTGCTGAGTTGGTTCTAGTCTGCCTGTGACAGTGAAATATAATGTGCTTATCTAGGAAAATCAGCCAAACATGCAAGCAATAAAAGAGACACAAAATAGTAATTAAGAGTGACAAGTGTGGAAAAAGACAAATGCGGAGATAATATGTACACATATAGCAGGAAATAAACATGACAGGAGAAAATATGTAAAAGATGGGACAGTAAAGCATAATAACAGAATATAGAAATTTATTCCAGGAATGCAAGAGTGGTTCAACGTACAAAAATCAATCAATGTAATAATATAATATACCTACCGCATTAATAGAATGAAGAGAAAAAGTCTACGTGATCTTTTTTTTTTTCTTTTCTTTGAGACAGTCTCATTCTGTCACCCAGGCTAGAGTGCAGTAGCGTGATCTCGGCTCACTGCAACGTCTGCCTCCCGGGTTCAAGCAATTCTCTGGCCTCAGCCTTCCTAGTAGTTAGGACTACAGGCACGCACCACCACACCCAGCTAATTTTTGTACTTTTAGTAGAGACAAGGTTTTGCCATGTTGGCCAGGCCAGTCTCAAACTCCTGAGCTCAGGCAATTCACCTGCTTTAGCCTCCCAAAATGGTGGGATTACAGGCATGAGCCACTGTGCCTGGCCCCACATGATCATTTCAATTGATGCAGGAAAAGCATTTGACAAGCTCCAATACCCCTTAGTGATAAAAACACTCAGAAAACTATGACTAGTAGAAGGGAACTTCTTCAACATGATAAAAGGGTATTCATTTTTTTAAAACTACAGTTAACATCATACTCAGTAGTAAAAGACTGAAATATTTTTCTAAGATCAGGAACAAGACAAGGGTGCCCACTTTCACCAGTGCTATTCAACATTGTACTAGAACTTCTAGCCAGAGCAATTAGACAAGAAAAAGAGAGTGCATCCAAATTGAAAAGGAAGAAGTAAAACCATTCACAGATGACATGATTCTATATATATATACAAAAATCCTAAAGAATCTACAAATAAAATTATTAGAGCTAAGAAATTAACTCAGCAGAGTTAGGGTACAAGGCAGAGAATCAGTTTTATTTCTATACACTAGCAATGGACAACCCAAAAAGAAAATTAAGAAAAGAATTTCATTTGTAATAGCATCAAAAATAATAAAATACTTAGGAATAAAATTAACCAATGCAGTGCAAGATTTATACACAGAAAACTACAAAACATTGCTAAAAGAAATTGAAGACACCAATAAATGGAAAAACATTCCATATTTATGGACTGGAAGACTTAATATTTTTAAGATAGCAATAATGCCCAATATATATTTTAAAAATCCTAAAGAATCTACAAATAAGATTCAATGCAATCCCTATCAAAACCCCAATGATCTTTTTTGCAGAAATGGAAAAGCTCATCCCAAAATTCATATGGAATTGCAAATGGGCCTCAAATAGAACAAATCTTGAAAAAGAGGAATAAAAGTGGAATTCAAACACTTCCTGATTTCAAACTTACCACAAAGCCACAGTAATCAAAACAGTGTGGTACTAGCACAAGATTGACATATAAAGCAATGGAATAGAATTGAGAGTCCAGGATGAAAGCCATACAAGTAGGGTCAACTGATTTTCAACAAGGATACCAAGACCATTTGAAAGAATAGTATTTTCAACAAATGGTGCTTGGACACATATTGTTGAATTTTGAATTGAAATATATTTCAAATATTGTTGAAAGAATAGTATTTTCAACAAATGGTGCTTGGACAACTAGACAGCCACATGCAAAAGTATGAAGTTGAACTCTTACACTATATACACAATGAACTCAAAATGGATCAATGATCTAAATATAAGAGCTAAAACCATAAAAGTTTTAGAAGAAAACATAGAGGTAAATCTTCATGACTTTGGATTTGACAATGGTTTTTCTTAGATATGACACCAATAGATTCATTCTGTACAGCAAGCAACTGCTTCTTCCCTAAACTTTTCTACGTATTACAATGCTTTCGAAAATAAACTTAAATTTTAATGCCTTTAGGGAAGTTATTTTATTATTCAAACAGAGAATCCATGGTTCTAAGATGAATGAGAAATAGCTCCTGTACCATAAGGTTCTTTAGAGTTAGTGGAGCTGATCTTAGGGTGAAGCTGGACTTGGGAGATGAAACTAGGATTCACCCCTTAGAGGTAGCCTCTGTGCATGTGTTAGGAAGTTGCCTAGAAACCTCCGAACCAAGACTAGATTTGGGTATATGGAGTTCTCAGGTGTCAGTTTTCTGGGGAAGCAAACTGTGGGAAAAACACGGAGTTCTCTTGACTTTTGTAGAATGTATGTCTTCACTGCTGTTCAAAATTAGGGCCTGGGGCTGCCTCTTTGAGGTAGATCAGTTAACAACAGAAACTGGGTAGTGCCTGAAAGGGTTAGCTTCCATGTTGATGGTAACAGTAGGTAGTCGGTCAGGAGGACAACTCAAAGGAGCCCAGAGAGAGATGAGATAGGACACCCTTGACTGACCACTTCTGACCTACTGGGACAAAGCATAGGGAGGAGGGATGAATGGGCCCTGCCCCTGTGGAAAACATTAGATGATGCTCTTTCTCTTATCTACTCTTTTACCCGTTGGCTCTCCTGAGGCCCTGCCATTCCTTCTTAAAAGAAAAAATTTATCAGATGACAGAATAAGAGATCAAATTTGTAAAAATCAGACAAACAGATGAGATACGCAGAGAATGAGAAAAAGAAAGGTAGATAGTCTTGCAAGCAAATGGGGTAGAAATAAGGCCCCAAACAGGAAAAGATCAGTGACATCAAAAGTGGAGAGAGAATGGGTCACTGGAAGAAGGATAAGGGCAAGAATAAGGAAAGAAACAGGCATGAGGTTAGTAAGAGGGCTTCAAGAGGGGAAAGAGTCATCTTGCAGTATTCTCTCTCCTTTTCATTGTTTAGACACAAGCATATTTTAGCTGTCTTCCAACTCTCTCCCTCTTCTCCCCTTTCTCCTTTATTCCATAATAAGTAAGTGTTCAGAACCTGACCACACCATGCAGTAGGCTAGAAATAAAGAGGAAAAAGATGAATGAAACCAACTCCCTGCTCTTCAATCAGCTACTTGTTGTGAATTATGTGATGCTCTCCAAAGGGCAGGGATCACGATAATGAACTTGTAAGTTGGGCTGTAGTTGGGTGCAAGGCTGGGGTGGGTGGGGTATTCTGTGTATATATCAGAGGAAGACTGATTTTGATCACCCCGAATTTGGGTCCACGCTGCCAGATTGGCTGAAACTATACTTGGGCTAGGGAGCCCAGTGACCTGAGTAGTGGTTAAATATATAGACCCTTAAAGTTTACGGCTCCCCTGAGTGCTAGTTGGATAATTTAGGATTGCTAGGTAGGCAGTTGCGGCATCCTCACTCACTTATATACACAAATTGTGGAAGAGATTATTAGATTTTATCCACTTTTCCTGAAATACATATTAATGAAATTAATACACAGAGTTATATACTATTATCAAAATTTGATACAAGATATTTCACCATCAAATTACGGCACCTTGTCCCATCTTCTTTGGAACTTGCTCTCTCTGCTGCAGATGGCATCACTAGGGCCCACATTTGGAACCTCTCCCAAGATGTGCCCTGGAGTCTGTGGAGTTTGGGTGTTGTATTCCAGCTCCTCCTCTGCCCCTTTTGATGCTGACAGCATTCTTCAGAGCAGGCTCCTCTTAGGTTCCTGCACATAATCTCTCCTGCCCAAATAAACTCTCAGCCATGCTTAGCAAGAAGCTGCATAATTCATAGGAAGTGAAGTTAAAAATCTTCCCCATCTTTGCCTTTCCAAGCTGCTGCTCAAAAGAGAATCCAGTAATATAGACTGAGGTCTAGGGTTTCCAAGGATCTGTACTTTCCCCTATATCTGGAGAGGGGTAGCTAATGTCACTTCCAAATCTCTGGCTTGTGAATAGGTTCTTATTCTGCCTGTTTTTAAACATGCCACCCTCTCCCACAGTTGGCATCTGTGGGCCATATGGAAAGAGGGGACATTTTCTCTTGAGCTTCTGGGAAGTATGGTTTCTTTTCTAGTTTTTCCATTTCTCTTTTCAATGCTGAAGCATTTTTCAAGACTTCCTTTTAGTCAACAAGTGCCTTCATGTTTTGTCTCCTCTTCCCTTAGCAAAACCAAAAGTAAGGTATCCTTTGGCAAGGAGCCAGGTATATCACATCAAGGTAAATGACCCATAGTTCCTCATTTTGACATTCAACTTATTGCCCAAAGGAAGAGTTCAGTAGCCAACAGGAACGTTGCCCCTCCAAAGTGTGCCACCTCCAGTGAGGCCTCCCTGTCATGCCCGGCCTGTGGACAGCCAGTCCCCGCCATCCCTTCAGTCCCCTGCCAAGCATGGATGTATTGTGCAGGCAGCCATGTGGCCTGACAGTCTCTACCAGTCCTGCTGTCCCTCAGCTGATAATCAAACCCATCCTGAATGACGGGAAATGCGTCCTCTGCTAGCTGTGTTTTCTGTGGAACTCAGGGGAGGGGAAGGGCCAAGCCATTATTAACAGAGTGTTGTTGGGAAAAGTGAAAAGGCCACATCCTTTCCAAGGGACACTTTTCCTGGAAAGCCCCTGGAGCTTAGCTGGCTCATCCTGTGAAGCTGGTTCTCGCCACAAGGGCGCAGGGCCATTAACTCAGCCTGGAGGAAGCCTGCAGGGCAGCTGGCACTCTGGAGGGACAGAAAAAACAGGCCACCAGGCACAGACAGGCAAGGGAGGGAGGAGGATGGAATGGAAGACGCCTGGGCTGGATGGAAGTCAGTGCCCTTGGGTGCTGGTACCTGCCTTCCCAGCCACTGGTAGATCAGGCTTCTGAGCCTGTTGGCTGTCAGGGCTGGACTGTGCCCCACAGGCACCATGGCAGTCCCCGTGGAATCCCCCAAGTGTCACCAGGCAGCATACAGGTAACAGGCCTGGAAGGTCCCCATCAGCCCGGTTGGACATGTTCAGACACTCTGGCGCTCCCCGTTCAGTGGCACAAACTCCAGGAGCCAGTGAAGGAAACAGGAACACACCAGGCTGAGCAGTATGGCCAAAAGCTATTTATTCCTAAATAAAAAGCAAAATAAACAGGAGTCTCATCACCATGGAGCCACAACCCCATCCCTGCCTCCTTCCTCTGCCATATGCTATCAAGTAAGTTTCCCAGCCACAAATAATTATTAGAACCTCCTCCCCATGTGCCAACTCCAACCTCCGCTATGTATGACACAGGGGGCAGCCCTACCCCCAGAATATACAAAATGTTGCACAGATACAATATGTACACTGAGGAAGGGGACCCACCTCCAGCAGCTCGTACCCTCACCTGGTCTACATTAGCTCCATTGTCCTGCCTCAACTGCCCCTCTGAGTAAGATGGGAGCTCCCATGAGGGAAAAATTGCTTTGGTGAAATTAAGGCCATCAGAGAGGCCATGAGGCTTCCTCGAAAGAAATAAACTCTGAGCCTCTAGCTCTTAAATAACAATCATCATCATCCAGAAATTTAAGGACTCAGCCCTGGCCAAGGCGGCAAAGGGTCTGCACTTGTGTGTCTCACCCCATTAGACAGGGGCTTGTCTTGCTACTCTAAGGGTAAAAGGGTGACTGGGAAGGGGTGATAGGGACATGGTAGGGGCAGAGTCTCCAGGCCCACTTCTCCAGGCTTTGCTGACAGTAGCCTGCTTTTTATTTTTTATTTTTTAAATTTTTATCCATGACTATTTTTTAATCCCATAACTTTTTTTCTATAACTTTTCCATAACTTTTTTCCATAACTAACTTTTTTCATAACTTTTTTCTTACAACTTTTTTCATAACTTCTTTAATCCCATAACTTTTTTTATCCCATAACTTTTTTTCCCATAACTTTTTTTTAATCCCATAACTTTTTTTTTATTTTGTGGCCTGTTTTTAGATGACAATGATGTTCACCTTATCTGCACCTGTCTCCCTCATTAGATAGGGGTCTTATTTTGCTACTGTAAGGGTAAAGGGGTAACTGGGAAGGGGTGGCAGGGACATAGTCGGGGAGACCCTCTGGCCCCACTTCTCCAGGCTTTGCTGACAGTGGCCGGCTTTTAGATGATTGTTATCTTCACCTTGTTCTCCTGAGCCCAGTAAAAAATGGGGATGCACAGGGGTTGCTGCCCAAGCCTGGGCGCTCCTGGGGGTTCTGCACCTCATGAAGCAGCCGCATGATCTGCTGTGCAGTGGGGCTGTTGTGGGGAGAACCCTCCCCGGCCTCTTCTTGTTCAGGCTCCACACTGTGGGAGATCTTTGGAGACGGGGAGGCAGGGCTCAGAGCACCGTGTGAGCCCTCCCCTCATCCTGCCAGCACACCTTGCCCAAGGGCTCTACTCACCACCCTGCGAGTCGGCAGCCCCAATCTCCTGGGGGGCTGGGTCCCCTGGAGCGGGCTCATCAGCAGGGTTCTGGGCAACAGCCAGGAATCTGCCATGCCACTCGTTGTGGCCGCCCACAAGCTGCAACACCAGCTCAGCAGCGTCACCTGGAGGGAGGGGTGCTCAGCTGCCACGTCCATGCCCACGCCCACCCCCACCCCCACCCCTGCAGAGATGTTGCGCATCCTACCTTCATCTCCTCCTTGTCCTGGGCCAACCTGCTTACGTACTCATCCTCCTGGTGCCACGTCTCCAGCACTGACCTCTGGCTCTGGTATGATGTGATGTACTTTCCTGCAGGAGGACAGGGCTCAGACACTGGGGCCCTCAGCCACCCTGCAAGCTCCACGGCCCGTTACCCCGGCCTCTAAGCTCACTGATGGTGCCCTGTTCTCCAGACCTTGGCCCCAGATGCAGCTGACATTCCAGTTTCTCCACCCACTCCTTCTCCTGCCCAGGCTCCATGGCTCTGGAGTCCAAAATGAGGTCACATCCCCACTTGGCAACCTGCCCCCACCCTTCTTGGCCATGCCAGGAAAGACTCACTCACCTGCAGCTTCTCCATAGTCCCCTGCAAGGCCCTGTGGCTCTGCCCACACAGAATCGCCCCCAGTCCCTGGGGCTGAGGTGGCCGCCTCTGGCTGCTTTTGGGCCAAGGCCACCAGGTGAGAAGGCACTGGCAGTGCACCCTTTGCTCTTTCAGCCACCCATGTGGCAGTGCCTGCTCCTCTTCGGCACTGGCTAAAGCCAAGTTTTAAAAAGTCACTAGTGGGCAGGAGGTGCGCATTCTTGTAGGGGGATACACAGGATGAACGGGCCAGGGCAGTAGAGAGAAGCCCTTCCCTTGGGGCCTCAGAGGGTGCACCTGTTGGTCTCAGGTGAAATGGAGTCTGACCACTGGCTCCGAGGGAAGGGGTGAGAGTCCAAAGAAATCAGAAGGCAGAAAAACCAAGAGCATAGGGTGTCTGGGAGGGAGCAGAGAGGGAGGCAGCAAAGGTGGGGCAGGGGGAGTCAGGCTCACCATGGCCTCCCAGTTCTCCAGGTCCTCTAGGATGCTCAGCATGGACCAAGGCTCCTCCTCCTCCTCCTCACTCTGCAGTCCATCTCCTATGGAGGTGGGGGGTGGAGTGACCAGAGGGGTCCTCAGACAACGCAACAAGGGAGGTACAGTGGGCCCACCTCTGCTCCCACCCTCACTGTGTAACCCTAGGTCAGCCCCTCCCCAGAGAGGAATGAGCAGCTGTTCTGTATTTTTATTGTATTTTTAAAGGCCAAGGTCACACATGTTGCCCCAGGCACAGTCCCACTACCTATCGACCTGGGAGTTCTGACCTGCTCCACTTCTGACCTGGGCCAGTTGACCCATCCTTAGGCAACCTGGTGGTCCCCCGCTCCCAGGTCACCATGTGTCTGAACTTAGAACAAGACCTGGTCTGCATGTGATCCAGCTCTTCTAAGGTTTCTTCCAGCTCCTCAATCCTATGCTGCTAACAGTCCCCCGCTCCTCCTGGGGCTCTCTCCTCTTCCTCTGAGTGGTCTCCCCCGTACCTTCCCCAGGGAGAGCCATGAAGCTCAACTGGGCCTGTAGCTACTGGTTCTGCTTCTAGGCGCTCCTAAGGGGTCAGGAGAATGAGAGGGCACAGAGGCTGCCAGGTCTCATCTCCCTCGGGCACCTGCCCTCAGCAGCTCCGTTTCCTGGGTCTCCTGCAACTCTTGGCGGGCCATCTCTGCTACTCTTTTCTCTGGTGCTGCAGCTGGTCCACGAGCTGGATCTCCAGAAGTAACTGCCTGTGCAGTGCCTCTTTCTCAGAGATCAGCTGCTGATAGTACGGCTGCAGGTGGCCCCGGCACTGGTTTCGCTGCTGCGGCAGGCTCTGAGCCTCTTGGCTCGTCAGCTCCACCTGCAGGAAGACGCTGGGTGTGAGGTCAAGCGGTGGCTGGCTTCCAGATTCTGGGCCCAGAAACAGGGTAACAAGGGCACCGTGGGACACTGTCGCCTGCCCAGGCCCCTGGCCCCTTGTTCCAGGCCTAAGTGACTGCCTCCCTTGCCGAGAGCCCCATGCCTCCTTCCCCAGCCTCCAAATCCACGCACCCAGCACCCACCATTTAGCCTGCCAAGCCACAGGTGGAAGGCAGAGCCAACCCATCTGCTTTCAGTGGCACACATGCCTAGTACTTTCCCGCATTATTATCTCGGTGCAATCCCACAAAAAGCTGCGAGGAAATGCTCATTTCTTTTTTAGAGTAGAAAGAGCCAAGACTTAGAGATGGAAAGCAGTTCAATGGTGAGCAGTGGAGCCGAGGCCAGAATTCAGTTTGAATCTAAGGAGCCTCTTATACCACTGTCTTTTCCCTGTGATTGGAGGGCTCCATGTCTCTAGCTGGGATGATAGCCAGCTAGAGGATATTGGGAGGAGTCCAAGGCTACCCACCTCTAAAAGTCAGAGGGCAGGAAGCAAGAAATAGTCATGGCACTGCCCTGGAGGGTGCTGGGGTCACCTGTACTGCTCACCAGAGGCAGCTGCCTCTGGCCTTCCACTTCCCTTCCCCAGAGGCTGGTACCCACCTCCCTGCCCTTCTTGAATTGGGCGAGGGTTACTATCTCCTTCAGCTCGCCCAGATGCTTCTTCCAGTTGATGTTTCTGGGAAGCGGGCTGATGGTGAGTGCAGTCGTTCTGCGAGTTTGCCTGGCGCCTCCACGCCTCCCAGGCTGTTGCTTCGGCTCCTGCTCCAGCAGCCTCTCCTCTTGTTCCAGCAGCCTCTCCTCCTGCTCTTGGTTCAGGCGACTCAAGCCCTCATTTTCTTGCACTTGGGCTTAAAGCTGTCCTGTCCATTCCAGCTCCCTTCCACCATTCTCCAGCCCTGCCTACTCCACCCTTCCTCCCTCCACTTCCCTCCCTCCCTCTCCTGTTCCACCCTCCGCCTCCGCCTCTCCATTCCTTCCTCCTCCCTACTCCACCTCTCCATTCCATGCCTCCCTCCACCCAGCCCCTCTCCCTCTTCCCTCTCCCTCCTCCTTCCCTCTCCTCACTGTTCCCTCCTGCTCCAGCATTTTCCTCCTCCCTGTTCCAACCCCAGCCTCTTCTCCTGCTCCAGCCTTGTACCTCTCCTCCTGCTCCGGCAGCCATTCCACTGCCTCTCCACCTTCCATTCCACCCTCCTCCTCCACCTCCCTCTTATTCCTTTCCTCTCCCTCCCTGCTCCCATATCCTCCCCCTACTCCTTGCCCCTCTCCTCCTGCTCTGTTCCGGCTCCATTTCTTACACTTGGGGTTCCTTTATCCCTGTCCAATTCTCCAGCTCCTTCCCACCCAGGTACTCTCCAGCCTCTGCTATAATTTGCTACTCCCCTCAGGAGGGGCCTACTGGGAGCTCGAGGAGTAGGGATTCCAGCTGAGAAAGAGCTGACCTTCCCGCTCCTGCTCCAGAAGCCTCTCCTGCTCCAGCTGGCCTCTCCTCCTGTTCCAGCAACCTCTCCTCCTGCTCCCAGTTCAGGAGACTCAAGCCCTCATTTTCTTCCACTTGGGCTTAAAAAGCTGTCCTCACCAGATTCTCAGCTCCTTCCACTTGCGATGCTCAGCCTCCTGTTTGCCAGCTGCTGCTCCGCCACCTCGGAGGAGCCCTGCTGGGAGCTCCGGGGTGGGGATTCAGCTGAGAAGGAAACAGACAATAGGAATACAGGCCTCTGGATTCTCAAAAAAAACCCTCCTCTTGGTGCATAGCCCATCTCAGGTTCCCCAAACTTGGCCTCCCTGCTGCTAACGACTCCTCAGGCCCTGATGGTAGCCAAACTTCCAAGCCACTTTCAGGTACAGACAACTGTGGGTGGCTGACAACAGGCACTTTTTCCTCTTTGCTGATGGGGACATTGAGGCTCATGAAGATGACAAGACTTGCCATCTCCTGGCACAGACCTCTTTCCCTACCTCCACTCCACTCCTCCCCATTCCGCCATCCACCCCTGTCCACCCCGTCCACCCCAGCCCCAGCTCCACCCATCCTGGTTCCTTGAATTCCATGCTTCGTCTCCCAGTTCCACCCTTCGACTCATGCTATGTCCCTCACTCCCTCCAACGTGTACACCACTACCCCAAAGCACAGAAAGAGACCCCTGGGAGGCTCAAGGCTGGTGGCTGAACAGGCTAAATCTCCTCTCTGCCCCTACCTCACAAAGCCCAGACCACATGGACCCCTCTGGCTGTGCTCACTCCCCATTTCACAGATGCCTGGAACAATCAAGTGACCTATCTGTGGTTGGGGCTGAAGGGTCAGGTCTCACCTTCTCTGACATCTCCCGCATCCTCTGCCACCACATGGCACTCTCTCCGTGCAGATACTGGGCATACTGGTCTCTCTCCATTTGCAGATACTTCAGCCACTCCATCACCTACAAGAATGGGCACAGAAGTCAGGAAGGGCTGTCACTGGTCCTCACCTGTTACTGGCCCCCTGGGGTCACCTTCCTTCCACATCCCTCCCTCTGCAAAGCCTCACCTGCCCCAGGTAGATTCCAGCTGTGCCCATTCCTCCATGGGCTGCTGTAACTGCTGGTTAGCATTAGGGCCTTCACACCAGCTAGACAACTGAATGGTAAAGAAAGAGAAGTTTCTATCTGAGGAGGCTGGGCCGTTCCACACAGTGCCCCTTAAAAGGGCTCAAGCTAGGCTCAATGTACAACTTGGTCAATAAAGATCTCTACTGTGAAGATGCTTTGCTTTAGAAATAAAAAATAATTTTAAAGAGATCTCAGGCTGGGCATGGTGGCTCGTGCCTGTAATCCCAACACTTTGGGAGGCTGAGGTGAGTGGATTGCTTGAGCTCAGGAGTTCGAGACCAGCCTGGGCAACATGACGAAGCCATGTCTCTACAAATACAAAAATTACCCAGGCGTGGTGGTGTGTGCCTATAGTCCCAGCTACTTGAGGGGCTGAGGCAGGAGGATCGCTTGCGCCTGGAAGGTAAAGGTTGCAATGAGCCAAGATCACGCCACTACACTCCAGCCCCGGTGACAGAGCAAGACCCCATCCCAAAACAAACAAACAGATAAACAAACAAGAACTCTACTCTATTATTACCATGGAATAGTCGAAGTGTTGGCTTGAACCTCAGAAGGAAATAAACAGACTCATGAGCTAACCATATAAGTGTAATCTATAAAATAATGGTTTTCATCTATGATGCATTAAAAAAAAAAAAAAATTAAGCCCTAACCCTGAGATTCTGATTCCCTAAGTCTATGACAGGACCCCAGTTTGTAGATTTTTAGCAGTCTCCAGAGGATTCTATGGCAGGACCAGAACAAGGACCCAAATTTTCCAGCTCTTGGCTGGAGCCTCCCTATACCCTGCATGATCCCTAGACCATATCCCCAGCTGAATGGGGCTCCCACCACCCCCGGGGCTGCAGCCTCTCGCCTGTTGAAGCGTGAGGTCAGTGAGTTCTAGTTTCTTTTTCAGCTCCTCCAAGTTACGCTGCATCCCTGCCTTCTCAGTCAGTACAACTGGAAGCTGCTCTGCCAAAGCTGAGTTCTCCTGCTTCAGCTCCTTATTGCTGTTGCTATGGCCAGAGGCAGTAGAGAAAGGAATGAACAAAGAACAGAAAGTGCTGCTTTGCTGATCAACCCTCTACCCACACCCCACAACCACAGAACCGTGGCACTGGAAGGGACCTCAGGAATCAAAAGTCACAGGTGGCACACCAGAGAGAAGACATGAGTTGCCCAAGTATACCATGAGTCAGGGGCACAGCCAGCACTAGAGCTTAGCCTGTGCACACATGCAAACCTGTATGACCACCTCACCAAGCTCACCTGCACCCCTCCCACCTCCCAGCACATCACCCATGCTAAGGGCCCCAGACCTCCCATCCCACCGTCCCCTGTCCTACCTGTTCTTGTATAACTTCAGCCTGAGGGCATCACTGTCTCCGGTTAACTGGTTGTTGTACTGAAAATACAGAAAGGTGAAGTCAGGATACAGCAGGCAGAGGAGCAGCTGGCAGACCAGGAACGACAGCTACAGTGACTATTCCACAGTAACACTTCCTCACTCTCAATCACGCCTGACATGTTTTCAAGGCATTTCCAAGCCCACAGTCTCATTTGTTTCTCAAAGAACTCAGTAAAGGTGGAAGGCACAGGGAAGGAGATCAAATTTATAGCTGGTTACCAGAGGCCCAGAGAGAAAAGAGAATATTGCTATTGTTATTACCGTTATGACTGCCACTGTTGGAACCTTTATTGAGTGCTTCACCAGGCACCATGCTAGCAATCCCATTTAATCCTCACAACCACCATAGCAGGCAGTTACCATTATCACCTCTATTGTGTAGTTGAAAAACATGGCGTGTCAGAGGTTAAGTGCTTGCCTAAGATCATCAGACAGAGTTGGGATTTGAACACTCAGGTATATCTGATTTTCTAAGCCCATTTTTTCACTGTCAGGCAGGAAAATAGGATCTGGAGGCAGGGAACATAAGGCCTGTTCACACTTCAGCTATAACAGGAAATATCCTCCCTATGGGGCCTATGGCTAAATGACTTTGTAACTTTACTTCATCCTCTCCATTTACATAGGGCATACCCGAAGTAACCAATGGAATCCTCTAGGGGGTAAACTCCCAAAAATTCTTTAACGGTGCCTTTGAGCCCTTATGCTCAGGTGCACTCCCACACTGTGGAGTGTGCTTTCAGTTTCAATAAATCCCTCCATTCCTTCCTCACTTTGTGCATTTTGTCCAATTCTTTGTTCAAGACGCCAAGAAGCTGGACACCCTCCACTTTTAACAGCTGGGGGTGGGGGCACAGAAAGAAAGGGGTATAATCTGGTGTTCAGTTTTTGAAGGGTACACTCCCATAGTCCAAAACTCAGAAAATACAGAAGGGAAATATCTCCCAGCCACCCCGTTCCTCTCTCCTAAGTTTTTTACAAATCCTTGCAGACATGTTTTATGTATATTATCATAGTACACACACAAACACACACACACACGTTCCCTCTCTCTACACAAATGGTAACATACTAAAGATACTCTTCTGTACCTTCACAGTGCAAGTACCATACCCCCACCTAGGACTTGGCCAAGGCCACAGCCAGGTAAGGGCAGGGTAGGCACTTGGCCTCTGAGCTCTGCATCCAGTGCTCACTCCCAACAGTGCCCCCAACTCACCCACAGCAGCCGACACAGCCCCAGGCTGACTCTAACAACCACGCACAAAAGCAGCAAGAAATGGCCCATGCTGCTTTCTGGGCAGGACACTCCATCCTGCAGAAGGGACCTAAAGGTCCCTCACTCCTCCATCTGGAAAGCCGGGCTGCCAGGGTATGGGGCAGGTGGTTGGACTTACCCTATCTGCCTTCCTCTGCTCCCGTTGCAACTCACCCACATGCTTCCAGGAATACTGCAGATGGCTGGCCAGATCCTCGGCCTCTTCTAGAATGAAAGAGGTTGAGATGGGGCCCAAGGGCCTAAAGGCCTGTCAAAGCACCAGGTTGAAGGATGATGGGTGCCCAGATTCCCACCTTCAAACTGCCTGGCAGCATGTTCAGTGTGATACAGTGCTGTATTCAATTCTGCTTTCTCAAACATCAAAATTCCAGTTACCTGATTGAACCTTTGGGAGAAAAGCCAAGCAAATGCTGAAAGAGAAGGAAAGCAACATTCTCCAGAGGACAGGAGGGAACTTCACACCCTCCACTCACCTGTAATTGCCTCTTTAGGGCTCCCTGGTTTTGCTGGCTTTCTTGCTTTTCCTGTAGGAAGAGGAAGACAGAGCTCTTACTAGGGGGAGGCAGAGATGGCCCAGCAAGGGACTTGCCCCCTGAATGCCGCCAATGCCCCAGGACAGGCCCACCCATGGGACCAGGTTATCAGGGACCCTGTGGGGATGAGGTGGAATCTGGGGGATAAGCCTTCCCCAGGCTGGGAGTGGGCAAGACGAGACTGGGGCCTCTACATCTGAGTGCCCCCCAAACCCAGCAGTCATGCTGTGAGCAAAGAAATCACGTTACTACTTCCAGTTGATCCACAATTTCTTGGATGTGTTATTTCCTTGGGAGAGTCAAAGGAAGGTGACCAAGGGTGGCCCCTTCAACTCTATTCCCCAGGCCAGGAAGCAGTAGGCAGAGGCCAGAAGTGGATTTTAAAGGCAAAGTTCTCAGACCCACTGGGACCATGAACTGGTCAACTCTCCTCAAGCTGCCAAGGACAGAGGATTTGGGTCTTTGTTGGTTTGGGCCCACAGCCACAGAACTGAAAGTCTGAATCTGGATTCTCCCGAAAGGACAGTAACATAAACCTTTAGAGGTGGAGTTTGAGAAAAGCTCACCCTTCTACCAGCTTATGATTTAGAAAGGTGCATTCACTCAACAAACATAGACTGAGCACATGCGGGCCAGGTATGGTTCTTCACAGCAGAGATATAGGACAGAAAAGGACAGACAGGATCCCTTGGCCCTGAGGTTTACATTCTACTGGACCTTTAAATCATGGACTCTCAGAGCTAACAGAGACTTTTGATATTCTCTAACTCTACCTCCTTGGGAAACACAAGCCCAAGAAGGAGAGGTGGCTTGTCCAGAATCAAAGAACAAATTAGGGCCTGAGTCAGGGTGGAAATACAGGGCTCCTGAAAACCAATCAGGCCAGTGCTTCCCTGACAAGCCACAACCCCAGGATATGTGTGGCAAGAGCTGGAGCAGGGATGTCTGGAGAAGAGACAGTAGGCAAAGAAGGCAGCAACAGAAGAGCCATGATGCATGCTCTGTGCTCTGGGGTCCCTCCAGCTGTGGGAGGAGGTTGGAGGGCTGGCCTGCAGGGTCACTGGGTCATGGCCCAGGGCCTCTTACCTCCAGATCCTTCAAGGTAGCAGATGATGCAGGACCCTCCGCATAGATACGTGTTGCTGACTACAAGAGATGAGGGTGCGCATGGAGATCTTCAGTCCCCGCAGTGTCTGAGCGCTCTGACTTCCTTTCTTCCCCAGCAACTGGCAACATTTTCTTTCCTGCATAACTTGGACCCTTCATCCTGTAACCTCTTTGTGCCAACTTCTTTCATGGTTCTTATCTCCCCACCATCCTTCCCTCCCAAGCAGCTCTCATCCGGTGTTTCTACAGCAGGTTACATAAAATGATGTAACCAGCCACAGGGTCCAACTCCTTCATATGAACAGCTTCAAGGAAGAAGCCTCAGGGAAGACGCAACTTCCTCAACATTGCCCAGCAAATCGGCTGGTCCCAGGATCTTCCTTCTCTCTTGTGATCCCTGCCTCAGCTTCTTTCTATCATACTTTCCTTCTCCCCGCACTCCCCTCTGGGCCACAATTTCTGAAGTACCTCAGAAGCAACGCCATTGAGCTGTTGGGAGAGTTGTTGCAGGCTCTCGGTTGATGAGAAGGTCCTAAGGGCAGAGACACAGACGTCAGGAGTGCAGGTGGCTCAATGGGAAAGAAGGTCTTAGACAGCGGTCTCCCTGACTTCCTCAGCCTAGAGACTGCTGCCCTGATAGGAGACACTCACTTACTTTCATCCATGAGATTGGGGCTGGCATCATCATTCTATGTGGGAAGAAACATATGAGATGGTCACTCAATTTCTGTAAGAATCACCGAGGGCAGGGTGAGCCAAGTTACCAAGCTCATTCCAACAATATTCTATGTCCCCAAACCTCAAGGAAAAGCCCAGTTTCAGCCTTCCCCCATCCCAGTCCCCAGGAAGGGCACTTCGCCCTAGGGAACAAACTACTTGTGAAAAAAGAAGAGAATCCATAGTAGGTACAGGAGGGCAGTAGGCAGAGGAGGAGGCATGAACCTGAGGTGCCACTATACTAGCGAGACTGGCACCAGGGCAAGGGACACCACCAGGTAACACGGTGTCATCAGCAGGTGACTATACAGACGCAGCATGGTCTTTGGCGTCTATCACAGAACAGAGCGCAGGGTGTTAGGGGGCCATGCGGGAGAGAAGGTGCCCCGGTGCCATGGACACAAGAGTGTGGAACAGGTAGGACAGATGCTGGTGCAGTCAGACTGACTTGGAGCCACTTGGGGGTGTGGATATGGTTTGCCCAGGCCTTGGGCTGCTAGGCAGCATTTCGAATGGCCAAAGCTCAAAGCAGGGGCTGCACAGCCTCTTTCATGAACACATGAGGACCTCACTCCCCCTGGAGCTCAGCAAAAGACAGCAGCAGGTTCTGACCTGTGGCAGCCACAGTAGGCTGGAGGAAGGTGCACCAAAGTCAGGGAGGAGAAAGGCACTGTTCTTCCAGAAGGCCAGTCTGTGCCGCAGGTGACCCTAACTGGGGCCCTCCTGGGCAGAAGACAGTGATGAGGAAGTAGTAGTCTGGGCAATGTACAATGTAGCTGTCTGCCTCTCTCTTCTCCCTTGCCTTCTCCCTTACAGTGGCATAATCAGCAGGGATTACCATCTCCTACAGCTCACCCAGCTTCTCTGGCAGCTCCTCCTTGACGTGCTGCTCATACTAAAGTGCACTGGTGATCTCCATGTTCTCATTGTTCTGGACAGAGACAAGCAATCACGCCTCCCACTGCAGCTGGAGATCCCAGAACTTGGTGTCTGCCTCCCATGGCACCGGGAAGGATGGAGGCAGTTTAGAAAAATGATCCCCTCTCCCCCACAGCCATCAAAGCAGGGCTCTGGCTCACAGGTCCCTTTGGAATTGCCACTTCACATAAAGGCTACACTGCCCCCACTTAACAGGTGGGGAAACAAAGTCTTGGAGGGCTAGGGAGGAGGACAGTCTCCCCAGGTGGGATGCACCAGTTTTACAAAGCTGCTCTCTGCAGCTGCTCCTTGAGCTCAGGGTTCTGGGAGAGTGCAGGGCTGATGGTGGTGAGGTCGTTCTGCATGGTCCCCAGGGTTTGCCTGCGTACCTCCGCCTGCTCCCCTCAGAGCTCAGCTCCAGCAGCCTCTCCTCCTGCTCCCAGTTCAGGCGTTTCAAGCCCTCATTGTCTTGCATGTGGGCCCACTGGAGCTGTCCTGCCACACTCTCCAGCTCCTTCCACAGGTGCTCAGCCTCTGCTTGTAGCTGCTGCTGCAGCTAGAGACCCCAGAACTTGGTGTCTGCCTCCCATGGCACTGGGAAGGATGGAGGCAGATCAGAAAAATGATCCCCTCTCGCCCACAGCCATCAAAGCAGGGCTCTGGCTCACAGGTCCCTTCAGAAGTGCCACTTCACATGAGGGCTGTGCCCCCTACTGGGGGCTCCAGGGGTGAGGATTCAGCTGAGAAAGGAAGCAGACAATAAGGGCCTCTGGATTCTCAAAAAAACCCTCCTCTTGGTACACAGCTCCTCTCAGGCTCCCCAGACTTGGCCTCCCTGCTAATGATTCTCAAAAAAACCCTCTGCATTCTCAAAAAAAAAAAAAAAATCCTTCTCTTGATCCACTCCTCACCTCAAGCTCCCCAAACTTGGCCTCCCTGCTAATGATTCCTCACACCCTGATGGTAGCCAATCTTCCAAGCCACTTTCAGATACAGACACTTGTCGGTGGCTGACAACTTTTTCCTCTTGGCTGATGGGGACATTGAGGCTCATGAAGATGACAAGACTTGCCATCTCCTGGCACAGACCTCTTTCCCTCTGCCTCAAAGCCTTTCCATGCGCCCACCTCCCTGGGGCATTCTAAGCCATCCCCACAGCCCTCTGACGCCAGTCCTGCTCCCAGGTCACCCCAGCCCCAGCTCACCCATCTGGTTCCTTAGTTCAGCCAAGCTCGTCTCCAGTTCCTGTACTCGACTCATGCTATGTGCCCTCTCCTCCCTCAACGTGTGCACCTGCCCAAAGCACAGGGGGAAAGGGCCCTGGAGAGCAGGGCTGGTGGCTGGACAGGCTACCGTCTCCCTCTCTGCCCCTACCTCCACAAAGCCTAGACCCATTAACCCCCTCTGGCTGTGCTCCTCCCATTTCACAGATGCCTGGAACAATCAAGTGACCTATCTGTGGTTGGGGCTGAAGGGTCACGTCTCACCTCCTCTGACATCTCTCGCATCCTCTGCCACCACAAGGTGCTCTCTCCTTTCAGATTCTCAGCATGTTGATCTTTCTCCATCTGTAGTTGTTTCAGTGACTCCATCACCTGCAAGAACGGGCACAGAAGTTAGGAAGGGCTGTCACTGGTCCTCACCTGCTCCTGGCCACCGGGGTTATCTTCCTTCCACATCCCTCCCTCTGCAAAGCCTCACCTGCCCCAGGTGTGCTTCCAGCTGTGCCCGCTCCTCCATGGCCTGCTGTAACTGCTGGTTAGCATCAAGAGCTTCATAACCAGCTTCAACTCCTCCATCTGGGAAGCTGGGCTGCCAGGGGATGGGGCAGGCTGTACGACTCACCCTGTCCATGTTCTTCTGCTGCGTGGAGACAGCAAGGAGAGTTCGTTCCAACTCTCCCGTAAACTGCTGCAAATACTGCAGGCGGCTGGCCAGATCCGTGGACTCTCCTGAAATGAGAGAAGTTGAGATGGGGCCCAAAGGACTACCCCTAAAAGCCTGTCAAAGCGCCAGGCTGAAGGATGATGGGTGCCCAGATTCCTTCAAACCTTCAAACTGCCTGGGAGCACATTCAGTGTGATACAGTGCTGTCTTCAATTCTGCTTTCTCAAACATCAAGATTCCAACTGTCTGATTTGAACCTTTGGGAGAAAAGCCAAGCAAGTGCAGAAGGAGAAGGGATTCACCCGAAAGGACAGTAACATAAACCTCTGTGAGGCAGGAAAATAGGGTCTGGAGGCAGGGAACCTAAGACTGTTGCATGCCGACTTCCTAGAATCAAATCGAATAGCAAATAGTGAGAAGTTCAGATCTGGGGAGCCTGGGCTGTTCCACATAGTGCCCTTTAAAAGGTCTAGAGCCTGGCTTAATGTACAACTTGGTCAATAAAGATCTCTACTGTCGAGTTTCTCTGCTTTAGAAATAAAAAATTAAATAATTTTTTTAAAGATTTCAGGCCAAGGATGGTGGTTCATGCCTGTAATAACACCACTTTGGGAGGTTGAGGTGGGTGGATTGCTTGAGATCAGGAGTTCAAGACCAGTCTGGGAAACATGGCAAAGCCCCGTCTCTACAAATATAAAAGTTACCCAGGCATGGTGGTGTGCACCTGTAGTCCCAGCTACTTGAGAGGCTGAGGCAGGAGGATCGCTTGAGCCTGGGAGGTGGAGGTTGCAGTGAGCCAAGATCACGCCACTGCACTCCAGCCCCGGTGATACAGGGAGGCCCCGTCCCAAAATAAAAAACAAACAAACAAAAACTCTACTCTCGATTATTACCGTGGAATAGTCGAAGTGTTGGCTTGAACCTCAGAAGGAAATAAACAGACTCATGAGCTAGCCATATAAGTGTAATCTATAAAATAATGGTTTTCATCTATGATGCAATTTTTTAAAAAATGTAAGCCCTAACCCTGAGATTCTGATTCCCCAGGTCTACGGCAGGGCCCCAGTTTGTAGATTTTTAGCAGTCTCTAGAGGATTCTATGGCAGGGCCAGAACAAGGACCCAAATTTTCCAGCTCTTGGCTGGAGCCTCCCCATACCCTGCATGATCCCTAGACCATGTCCCCAGCTGGATGGGGCTCCCACCACCCCTGGGGCTGCAGCCTCTTGCCTGAAGCAGGAGCTCAGTCCTCTCCAGCTTCCTGGGCAGCTCCTTCAAGTTGAGTTAAATCCCTGACTTCGCAGTCACTAGGACTTGAAGCTTCTCTTCTTGTTCTGAGTTCTTCTGCTTCAGGTCCTCATTGCTTTGGCTATGGCCAGAGGCAGGACAGAAAGGAATGAACGAAGAACAGAAAGGACTACAATGAAGAGCAGAAAGGACGGCTCCTCTACCTTCGCCCCACAACCACAGAACCGTGGCACTGGAAGGGACTTCAGGAATCAAGTCACAGGTGGCACGCCAGAGAGAAGACATGAGTTCCCCAAGGCCACACCGTGAGTCAGGGGCACAGCTAGCGCTAGAGCTTAGCCTGTGCACACATGCAAACCTGTATGACCACCTCACCAAGCTCACCTGCACCCCTCCCACCTCTCAGCACATCACCCATGCTAAGGGCCCCAGACCTCCCATCCCACCGTCCCCGTCCTACCTGTTCTTGTATAACTCCAGCCTGAGCGCATCTCTGTCTTTGGTTACCTCCTTGTTATACTGCAAATACAGAAAGATTAAGTCAGGATATAGCAGGCAGAGGAGCAGCTGGCTGACCAGTAACAATAACTATAATAACTATTCCCCAGTTAACACTTCCTTACTCTCAATCACAGCTGACATATTTTCAAGGCATTTCCAAGCCCATAGTCTCATTTGTTTCTCAAAGAACTCAATAAGGGTGGAAGGGACAGGGAAAGAGATCGAATTTATAGCTGGTTACCAGAGGCCCAGAGAGATCAGAGAATATTGCTATTGTTATTACCATTATTACTATCACTATTTGAACCTTTGAGTGCTTCACCAGGCACCATGCTAGCAATCCATTTAATTCTCACAACCACCATATGAGACAGTTACTACTATTACCTCTGTTGAGCAGGTAAAAAACATGGGGTATTAGAGGTAAATTGCTTGCCTAAGATCACTCAGACAGAGCTGGGATTTGAACACCCAGGTATATCTGATTCTCTAAGCCCTTTTTTTTAATGGGGGTTGGGACACAGAAAGGAAGGAGGAAATTAATCTTTTGTTCACCTTTTGAAAGGATGATAAATTCACATAGTCCAAAACTCAGAAGGTACAGAAGGGAAATATCTCCCAGCCACCCTGTGTCTCTCTCCTGAGTTTTGTATGAATCCTTTTGTGGCAGGCCAATTCTCCCTGACAATCACACAGACAGGCCTTCATGACAGCCACACAGACAGCCCTGCACAGCACTCCAGTTTACACAAACAAATTTCCACAGAGCTGCCTTAACATTGAGCAAATAGTTAAACCTAGAGAAATTCATGCCCAGGTATCAAAGCTAGAAAAGAAACATATGGTCAGTAGGACCCTTGCATAGGCTTCTCCCTAACCTGGAGCAAGTCAAAATAATAGAGACAGTCTTATATTCCTAGTCTCGGGTTGACGGAATCTGAGACAAGTCAAGGTAACAGAGGCAGCTGTTTGAGTAGATTCATTGGAGAGTCTAAGGCAGCTCTCCAGACCAAGCTGTGAGGGAGATAAGATAGAAATAATCACTCTGGTACCACAGTAGACAGGCCTTGAGGGTACTGGGGCCCTCACAGCTTAATCAGACTTAGCCAGCACTTTTTGCCTCTGACTTTCTAGTTGAAACAAAATTAGTTATCAATAGACTTAAGTGAATGCTATGCTGCACGTAGGCACATAACCCCAACCTATATAAGCACTAAGGAAATTGTAACACTTCGAGTTGGCCTGGTGGAATTATCTCCAGCCTTCTCTCTGTATCCGGTTACAGCAATAAATTCCCTTCTTTCCTAGTTTGTTTCTCATTTTTGAGCCTCAAGAAAACGCAGCCAGTGGCTCTGAAACCACTTTCAAGCATGTTTTATGTATATTATCATAGTACTTACACACACAGACACGCACACACACACACGTTCCCTCTCTCTACACAAATGGTAACATACTAAAGATATTCTTCTGTACCTTCACAGTGTAAGTACCACATCCCCCACTTAGGACTTGGCCAAGGCCACAGCCAGGTAAGGGCATGGTAGGCACTTGGCCTCCGAGCTCTGCATCCAGTGCTGCACGTCCAAACTCTGCTTGCTCCCCACAGCGCTCCCCAACTCACCCATAGCAGCCAACTCAGCCCTAGGCTGCCTCTAACAACGACATACAAAAGCAATGAGAAATGGCCCATGCTGTTTTCTGGGCAGGACACTCCATCCTGTAGAAGGGACCTAAAGGTCCCTCACTCCTCCATCTGGGAACCTGGGCTGCCAAGGGATGGGGCAGGCAATAGGACTCACCCTGTCCATGTTCTTCTGCTGCGTCGAGACAGCAGAGTCCAATCCAACTCTCCCACACGCTGCTGGGAATACTGCAGGCGGCTGGCCAGATCCGTGGACTCTCCTGAAATGAGAGAGGTTGAGATGGGGCCCAAAGGACTCCCCCAAAAGGCCTGTCAAAGCACCAGGTTGAAGGATGACGGGGTGCCCAGATTCCCACCTTCAAAGTTCCTGGCAGCACATTGCATATATGATAGAGTTCAGTATTTAATTTTCCTTTCTCAGACATCAGTATGTTGGTTCTCTGGATTTGAACCTTTGGGAGAAAAGCCAAGCAAGTGCTAAAAGAAAAGGAAAGCAACACTCTCCAGAGGACAGGAGGGAACTTCACACCCTCCACTCACCTCTGCCTCTTTAGGGCTCCCTGGTTTTGCTGGCTTTCTTGCTTTTCCTGTAGGAAAAGGAAGACAGAGCTCTTACTAGGGGGAGGCAGAGATGGCCCAGCAAGGGACTTGCCCCCTGAATGCCGCCAATGCCCCAGGACAGGCCCACCCATGGGACCAGGTTATCAGGGACCCTGTGGGGATGAGGTGGAATATGGGGGGTAAGCCTTCTTCCCCAGGCTGGGAGTAGGCAAGACAAGACTGGGGCCTCTACATCTGAGTGCCCCCCAAACCCAGCAGTCATGCTGTGAGCAAAGAAATCATGTTACTACTTCCAGTTGATCCACAATTTCTTGGTTGTGCTGTTTCGTGGGGAGGGTCAAAGGAAGGGGACCAAGGGTGGCCCCCTCGACTCTATTCCCCAGACCATGAAGCGGTAGGTAGAGGCCAGGAGTGGATTTTAAAGGCAAAGTTCTCAGACCCACTGGGACCACGAACTGGTCAACTCTCCTCAAGCTCCCAAGGACAGAGGATTTGGGTCTTTGTTGGTTTTGGCCCACAGCCACAGAACTGAAAGTCTGAATCTGGATTCTCCCAAAACGACAGTAACATAAACCTCTATGAGGCAGGAAAATAGGGTCCGGAGGCAGGGAACCTAAGACTGTTTCGCGCCGACTTCCTAGAACCAAAATGAAAAGAAAACCCTAGCTTTCTATGGCTGAGTAACGAAAGAACCAGAGGCTACTACCTTTCACCTTTTCTGTGAGGCAGATGGGAAACTGGCTGTCTGCAACAAGTTAAAACTGATTGCTGGTCAAGTCTTCATTTGCAAAGAAGTATAACTTTGTAACTTCACCCTAGCCTCTCGTTGGTTGCTGGTTGCTTTTTGCAACCAATCAGATTGTTTGCACGGGAGTGTGACTTTTGTAACTTCACTTCAGCCTCTGGTTGGATGCTTTCTGCAACCAATCAGACTGATTGCGGCTACCACTTCAGTTACATGAGGTGAGCATGAAGTGGCCGATGGGAAACTTCTGGTGGGTATTTGGACCCAGGAAGATTCTGTATCCAGGCCCTTGAGAGGCTCCTCAGGCCCACTCCCACACTGTGGAGTGTACTTGTGTTTTCAATAAATCCCTGCTTTGGTTCTTTTGTTGCTTCATTCTTTCTTTGCTTTGCTGGGCATTTTATCCAATTCTTTGTTCAAAATTCCAAGATCTTGGACAACTTGTAGTCACGACCTTCTACCAGTGACATGTATAGATGGAGTCTGAGAAAAGCCCAACATTCTGCCAGTTTGTGATTTAGAAAATGCATTCACTCAACACTGAGCACACACGGGCCAGGTACAATTCTTCATAGCAGGGATATAGGACAAAAAAGGGCAGACAGGATTCCTTGGCCCTGAGGTTTACATTCTAGTGGACCTTTAAATCTTGGACTCTCAGAGCTAGCAGAGACATCTGATACTCTCTACCTCCTCAGGAAACACAAGCCCAAGGAGGAGAGGTGGCTTATCCAGAATCAAAGAGAAAATTAGGGACTGAGTCAGGGCAGAAATATGGAGTTCCTGGTAACCAGTCAGACTAGCACTTCCCTGAGAGGCAACAATCTCAAGGCGTGTGTGGCAAGGACTGGAGCAGGGGTGTCTGGAAAAGAGACAGTAGGCAAAGAGGGCGGCAACAGAAGAGCCATGATGCATGCTCCATGGGGTGCCTCCAGCTGAGACCTGGGCCCCCCAGCTCCCCATATACCCTTGGCACCAGGCACCCCTAGCCCCTTTCTTCAGGGCCCAAGGGGAAATTGGAGCCCAGGATTGGCAGAGTGGCACCAGGGGGCCCTATTGGACTCTTAAGAATGTCTCAATCATTCTATTGAGTTGATTGTTAGATAGCTGGAGTTCAGGGTACAGTTACCTCTTGGTATTGGTTCTGAGACACATGCAGAGAGGAGGAGCTGGAGGACTGCGGGGAGAGTTAGAGAGAGCAATAATTAGGGGTGGGAGCTGTTGGGCTGTCTCAGTGGGCAGAGAGTCACCCTACCCCCACTGTGGGAGGAGGTTTGAGGGCTGGCCCAGGGGGTCACTGCACCTTGGCCCAGGCCCTCTTACCTCCAGATTCTTCAGGATAGCACATTGTTAGAAATGAAAATTCGGAGTCGCAAGGAACACGAACACACAAACAAAAGATTTCTCAGCAAGGCAATTTTACTTCTGCAGAAGGATCCTGTTTGCAAGTCAGATTGCCATGAGAGCACACCAAACAAACGAAAGCAGGAGTTTTTATCCCTGATGCATCAAGACCCTACTGCTGTGTCCTAGAGCTGGAACTCACAATCTAAACTGATTCTGATTTGCTAAAATCTTAAAACTTCCCTAAATAGGTAATGGCACGATGGAGAACAAAGAAAGGGAGGGGGTTACTTACAGGAAACTAGGATAATAATAACATTTCCAAATAAGGAAAAGGCATAGGCTATGAGCTGGGACATGCCTAGGCATGTCCGAGCATATCTAGGCAGACTAGAAACTAGAATAAACAGCTTAGGCTTTGTTTAAAATATAAGGACATAGAAACATAGAATACACTTATTTCTCTACTATATTTAACAGCTACCTAGGGCATAACAAAAGAGTCATTAGTAAACTAA
This sequence comes from Papio anubis, assembly GCF_008728515.1. Taxonomy (NCBI): domain Eukaryota; kingdom Metazoa; phylum Chordata; class Mammalia; order Primates; family Cercopithecidae; genus Papio; species Papio anubis. The sequence continues at coordinate 126,821,792 of NC_044982.1, read as the reverse complement.
AAGATTTATTAGTTTATAGCATAAAAAGAAAACTTTAAAGAAGTTTTTAAAAGGAACTATTATTCTTAACATTTATTGTTTTTAAAAACAGAAACTTTGAAGAGGAACTTTTTATTCTTAACAAGATGATGCAGGGCCCTCCCCGTGGATACCTGTTGCTGACTACAAGAGATGATGGTGCGCATGGAGATCTTCTGCCCCCTCAGTGTCTAAGCCCTCTGACTTCCTTTCTTCCCCAGCAACTGGCAACATTTTCTTTTCTGCCTATCTTGAACCCTTCATTCCACAACTCTTTTGTACCAAAATATCTCATGGTTCTTATCTCCCCACCATCCCTCCCTTCAGAGCAGCACTCATCTGGTGCTTCTGAAGCAAAAAATGATGCAACCAGTCACGTGGTCCAACTCCTTCATGTGAACAGCTTCAAGGGAGAAGGCTGAGGGAAGAGGCGACTTCCTCAACATTGCCCAGCAGCAAATCAGCTGATCTCCCAGGATCTGCCCTCTCTTGTGAAAACCTGCCTCGGTTTCTATCCTACTTTCCTTGCCCCTGCACCCCACTCTGGGCTTCAATTTCTGAGGTACCTCAGAGGCAACATCATTGAGCTGTTGGTAGAGTTACCACAGGCTCTTGGTCGATGAGAAAGTCCTAGGGGTGGAGACATGGGTCAGGGGTGCAGGTGGCTTGATGGAAAAGAAGGTCATGGGCAGTGGCCTTCCTGACTCCCTCGGCCTAGAGACTGCTGCCCCAATAGGAGACACTCACTTGGTTTCATCCGTAAGATGAGGGTCATTGTCAGCATGTTTCTGTGTGGGAAGAAACATATAAAAGGGTCATTCAATTTCTGGTAACAGGCACCCAGGGTGGGGTGAGCGAAGCTCCCAAGCTCATTCCAACAATCTTGCATCTCCCCAGACCTCATGTAAAAGGCCAGTCTCAGCCTTCCCCCAGCCCCATCCCCAGGAAGGCCAATTGGTCCTAGAGAACGAGCTACCCGTGAGATTGCGAGACCCTGTCTCTCTAAGTTCTCACCATGTTGCCCAGGCTGGTCTCAAACTCCCAGGCTCAAGTGATCCTCCTACCTTGGTCTCCCAAAGTGTTGGGATTATAGGTATAAGCCACTGCACCTATTGACTGTGTTACTGATTCAGGCCTTTTCAGGGAAAAAAAAAAGTGGCCCAACTAGAAGCCTCTCCCCACTCTCTGGAGGTAAAAAGAGAATCAACCATAGTCATCACACCTACCCTGTCCTTTTACATCCAGAAACATCAACCCAACCAAGAAACCACCCAAAAAAAACAGAGGTAAGACATCTGCCCTATGGCTCTTGGCAACTTAGAAATTGTGGGGCCTCTTTCCTGGAAACAGCAGCTGGGGACCATCCTAGGATTCAGGACTTGGAGTCATGTGGAGCCACTCCCTTGCCCCCAGCTGGACCTACTTGCTTGACCAGAGCCCCACCCAGCCTCTCTCCAGACTGTGGCCTTACTCTTGGCCCAAGCATCTGGCTCTAGAGATCTTCTAATATCCAACAGGCCAGGTGGGCAGACAGTGGAAAAAGCTGGCTGACCAGCTAAGCATGACAAGAGAGAAACACCAGGGAGCCAGGGCCTGGACAGGAAGCTGGGTTTGGGGAAAGTGGCTACACCTCGCTCCAGGGAAAGGACTGCCTGCTCACTGGACCCTTCGGTCCTGGCCTCTGAAAACCTAAACCTGCTTCCCTCCTTAGAGCAAGTGCTACAGAGGCTAGCAGAACTGAAGATAATTTTAAGTCTTGTAGCTAAGAATGGAGTTAAAAAAAATAAACAAAGCCTACTCTCCTCAAATGGTCCCATCACATTAAGATATTTTTCTCTCTCTCCATTATTCCCTACTTCTGGAAATGTTATCAGCTCTACTCAGGATACCTCAATCACAGATCTGCACTCCTGGAGTAGAAAACCTACATGGTTGGCCGGGTGCAGTGGCTCACGCCTGTAATCTCAGCACTTTGGGAGGCCGAGGTGAGCAGATCACAACGTCAGGAGATCGAGACCATCGTGGCTAACACAGTGAAACCCCATCTCCACTAAAAATACAAAAAATTAGCCAGGTGCGGTGGCGGGCGCCTGTGGTCCCAGCTACTCGGGAGGCTGAGCCAGGAGAATGGCGTGGGCCTGGGAGGCGGAGCTTGCAGTGAGCCGAGATCGTGCCACTGCACTCCAGCCTGGACGACAGAGCAAGACTCCGTCTCAAAAAAAAAAAAACATGCAAATTAGCCAGGTGGGAGGGGGTGTGGTGGCGGGCGCCTTGTAGTCCCAGTTACGGGGCTGGAGGCCGGAGGGTGGCAGCAAGGAACCCGGAGGCGGAGCTTGCAGTGAGCTGAGATCGCACCACTGCACTCTCAGCCCAGTGCCTAATATATTCCATCTCAAAAAAAAAAAAAAAAAAAAAAAGAAAATTTATTAAAGTGGTAATAAAAATGAAAAAATTTTAAAAAAACTTACATGGGAAACAGTTATGATAGCAGAGAAGGTATAGAAGCAACAAGGAGCCAGATGGTGGTCATGCAACCAGCACTTTGGGAGGCCGAGGCTGGTGGATCACTTGAGCCAGGAGTTCCAGACCAGCCTGGGCAACATAGCAAAACCCCGTCTCTACTAAAAATACAAAAGAAATTAGCTGGGCACAGTGGTGGATGCCTGTAATCCTAGCTAGTCGGGAGACCTGAAGCACGACAATCACTTGAACCTGGGAGGCAGAGGTTGCAGTGAGCCAATATCCCACCACTGCACTCCAGGAGAGAGAGCCAGACTCTGTCTCAAAAACAAAAACTAAAACTAAACAGCAAAAAGGAAATATGGGGATCTGGGCCTTTGTTTCCAGAACAGAGAGACCTGGGCTGGGCACAGAATCTCAGAGCATTAGGAAACAGGCTCCAGACCCCCCAATCCACTGGACCATCGGCAGAGAAAAAGCCAAATACATGGCTGCAAGATGCCTCTAGGCCTGTACTCTGCACCATACCACTCAGTACCTCCTCTGAGCTGGCAAGGTGAGTCACAGCACCTGGACAGACCTGACCCATTGGTGGGGGCGGGTAACAGGTGTGAAGACTGAAAAGTCTCTAACAGCAGGCAAGGGTGCTCTGTCTCAGTCCCCCTCCCCATGCCCATCTTCAACAGGATCTGGCACCATTTGTGCCCTGCTCCTCTGGCTTGTCAGGAGCACCCCAGGGAAGTAAGATATGAAGGAAATGCCAAATCACAACCAGAGGAAGTCATCTCCTAGCCCCGTGTACCCCCATGCCCTGCCCCCCACCAGGCTCCCTGTGCTCCTGAAAGGTGCTCTGTGAGTTCATAATGATGGCCATGACCTCACCACTCTCCCTGCCTCCCCTACTCCCCTTATGGATGAATGTTTACCCACCTTTAATCTTCAAGTCAGCCTCAAATGCCACTTCCCCCAGCCTCGAGTCCATTCGGAACCAAGCTACCCCAGAGCTGAGCATTTAGAATGTTCCAAAATTCTCTCTTGCCTCCTTCAGACGAGTCTGCCTCCCTCAGTGTGCAGCCTACCTTGTTTATCTATTCTCTCCATTGTTTACTTAGCAAAGTGCCTTTGCTATCAAGAGCCCAATGAATATGGCTAAGTGTTCATTTGATTTTAAAGAGATTAGGGGCAGAATGTTTCAGTCATTTATCTGTTTGGTTAACTTCATATCTTTTACAGTTAGTTCCTCTGAAAAAATAGCTTCAATCCTTCCAACTATAATGTGAACTCATTTTCTCTTAACCCTGTGTTTTCTCTCTTAAACCAAAGTGAATTAATTTTAAAAAGTGACAAACTTTTATGTGGTCTAATGATCTTTGCCTTTAGGGCAAAACTTAAAGGTTGGTTGGGTTTTTTCCCTCCATCCCTCCTAGTCTGAGAGCATCACATTGGGCATTCAAAAGCCCAAATCTCAGGCTGGGCATGATGGCTCATGCCTGTAATCCCAGCACTTTGGGAGGCTGAGGAGGGCAGATCATTTGAGGTTAGGGGTTCAAGACCAGCCTGGCCAACATGGTGAGACCCTGTCTCTACTGAAAATACAAAAACTAGCTGGGCATGGTGATGGGCACCTGTAATTCCAGCTACTCAGGAGGTGGAGGCAAGAGAATGGCTTGAACCTGGGAGGCAGAGATTGCAGCGAGCTGAGACCGTGCCCCTGCCACTGCACTCCAGCCTGGGCAACAGAGCAAGACTCCATCTCAAAAAAAAAAAAAAAAAGCCCCAAATCCCACAGGCCTGCTCTGAAAGTTATTCTCAAATTGTTGTTAAACTTTAAGGTATGTCTCACCTTCTCTAAAATGATAAAAGATGTGGGGGAAGGAAAAAAACCAAACAGCTGAAGAAGTGGACACAAACAGGCTGAAGGTTAAGGCAGCAAAATAAAATAAGCCGAAGACAAAGTATTCCCCCAAACCAGAGAAGCCTAAGGGCATGCACAGCTGGAGAGAGCAAGCCAGAGAGAAGTCTCAGCACTCCCTCACCTTCCACATGTCCAGTGTGGGGAACGCAGCACCTTCACAAGGTCCTGAATCTACAGGAAGCGAAAAGGGAAAAACAAGGGCAGGGGGAGAAAGAGTCACTTAGAGAGAGGCAAGAAAGTCAGGGAATGAGGAAGATAGGGGTTCAGGGAAACGAAATGCTAAAGAAGAGTGGAGGAGGTCAAAACCACGACCTGTGATTGTGACCTCCTCCCACCAAATGGCCACCTGCTGCCTTGCCAAGGGCCAGAACAGATAGATGGGAAAGTCATCCATCTGCCCTGGTCAGGTGACCCCACTCCATGTGACTGCATTGCTTTGCAGTCACATGGAGTGGGGTCACCTGACCAGTGCAGCTCTTCATATGCTCACTGGACCCCTCTCCACAGGCCCAGGATGTGGGCGATAAATCTGGGAGAGCTCCAGAAGACCTCCACCTCTATTTTAAAAACCAGACTTTTGAGTAACGGTTCACTTGAACAAAGGGGTCTCCAGCTAAAAAACAAATTTGGAAGACACTGATCTTATCTGGTATCATCTTACAGAGGAGGAAACTGAGGCCCAGTGGAAGAAGTGATTTTTCTGTGGTCACGCAGCAAACTGATGGCAAAGATGAACGCAAAAGTTAGATCTTCTCCTAACCCTAGTGCCTCGGGTTCTCCTCACCACATGCTGGGGCCCTTTCAGTGACTCCTAAAGGGACAGCCTGATGGCAAATGGCTGTTCTCATTGGCCTGGTTTCCCCTTAAGAATGGGGATGAGGAAAATCAAACAGTAACTACCATTTCCTGGGTGTCCTGGGTGTTTACAGCAGGCCCTGTACTAGGGATTAACATAAAAACAACAGCAATAACAAATCTCATTTAAATCTCACAAATATATGTAAAACAATAGCACCCCTATTTTACAGATGTGAAAAAAGAGGCCCAAAGAGAGCTCAAGCAATTTGCCCTAAATCTTATCCCTAGCAGATGGAGAGGTAGGATTCGAACCCAGAATTCTTTACCAGTACCTGACAGTTTTTCCACAATCTTAACAATTACCCTCTACTGCCCCTTGGGCCCCTTGTCCCCAGAAGCCTGGCCAGCCAAGACTCACATCCCCAGGTGAGTGGCAACCACCAGAAGTTGTTGTCTCAGTGCTACTGCCATTTTGTTTCCTTTTCTTCCTCTTTACTCCTGCCGAACACAAGGGCTGTTCCTCTGCTAATATTCTCTCAACTTTGGAAAAGAAGAGCAGTAATACTCATGAGAACTACAAGCCCCTACAGTCACATCCTATGTTACGGTTTTTACAAAATACTCTTATACACCATCTGATTTAATGCCACCAACAACTGTACAAGGTGTACCAACACTTAAGGACAGACAAGGATTGATACGATGGCTAAAAAAAAAAAAAAAAGGCAATAATGAAACTTAAACTCAGTCTTCTGACTCCGAGCTCTGGGGTTTTGCCATGAATCAGCAGCTGCCAGGGACCAAAACCAGAGGCAGATGTAGAAAAGTAAACATGAAGTAGGCAGGAACTGTACACTGTGCAGTTCAGAGTCACACATCGTCACACATCTGTTAGTGTAAGAAGTACACCAGCACCTCTCAAACTTTTACATCAATGTATCCTCATGACAGAAGGCAGCCTTTCTGTTAAATCTGGGAATTTATCAGAAAGAGGACAACCCAAGCCTCATTTCAGAGAGAAGTCTGGTATACTCTTAGAAATCTATGTGACTGTCACCCCTAAGTATATTATTTTTTCTCTTTCAAGAGAATGAAGCCAAACTGATGCTTCAGAAAGATGCCCCATATTTATCCTGTGCCACTCAAAGTACCCCAGGTTGAGATGAGATGAGGAAGATTCAAGCTGTCAAGTTCAGTTTCCCAAGATCTGTTCCACAGAAGATGAGCAGATCTCACTCCAGAGACCACTGACTGAAAGGCACTCTGGTGTCAGAACCATGGAGAACTCAAATATGAGGTGGAGAACTCAGAAAACAAAATGCTAAAGTCCCTCTTAAGAGTAGACGCCTGGAAGGAAACCAACCAATCCCATTCCCCCATTGACAACTGTCAATGTTTGCTCACCAGTGCAGGGGGAGGCGATGGTGGGGAGTGTAAGCTTTTCACACTGTCAGTGTCTAAGTTAAGGGAGTAAGGCAACCTGAAACCTCTTGCTCCCAGGTTCCATAGTTCCCACTCCCCTTCCAGCTGGAAATTTGTGCTGCAACCAGAGGAACCAGAAAGGGGGTGAGAACAGTTAGGGGATTGGGTCCTAAGATCAAAGGCCGGTCTTGTGGCAATAATGACAGTTCCCAGGGGGATTGTGACTCACTACATTCCATTCCTTGTTGGGATGATCAGACCCTACACCAGGCCATGGGGGCTACGAAGTCCGGCGGAGTCAAAGGAATGAGAAAAGACTGGTTAAGACATAAAGTGGGACCAGGGGGCCAACGCTAGTATGGAGACTGCGAAGACCCCGAGCTCTGGGAGCCCACACTATTTACTGGTGATCAAACAAAGAAGCAGGTAGTAAGGATGTGAGGGTTGAGAGAAAGCAGTGCATCAAGTGAATGAGCTACAGCTGTGACGGTTTAGCATTTTCTTTGAAGTATATGGAACACATTATGCTACTTGAGATAATGGAAAACATGTTCTTCTAGTTTAAGATACACTCGTCTTATGAACCTGGGCTTGCTAGAAGCAAGGAGCCAGCAAGTCTAGACACATTCCAGAGGCCACGAGGGGTTTTATGCCCTGAGCCCTGGATTCCATCCAAGCCACAAGGGGTTTTATGCCCTGGGCTTAGATTGTGGTGCAGCAGGGCAGCCTTCCACTCTTTGGCACAGAGCTTGGTATTCCAAAGGTCATGAGGGGTTTTATACCCTGGACCCCAGACATGTTCCAAGACTCTTTTGCTTTATGTCAGACATGCAAGCCCTGCCTCAGCTTCTCTCCCAATACTCAGCTTTTCTCCCAACAACTCCTTCCTTGGGGGGGCCACATTGCTCTGCAGTGGGGGAGGGGGTGCTTGGAGATGTGAGCTCAAAGAGCCCAGGGAGGTCTGGCTTGGGTGGCAGGAGGTGAGGACCAAATCTGGAGTGGAGAGCCTTGGGAGTCATTAGCCCAGAGTCACCCAGGGGTGACCAGTGAGGGTGGGGACTGGGCTGCTGATGGGGTGGGGCTGGCTGACAAGACTTTGGCTGGGGAAGCCCAGAGGCCCAGCCCAGTATGCCTCAGGAGTGGCACAGACTCTGGCAGTGGTCCTGCTGTCGGAGGGGGCTTGGAGCTGGGTCAGGTAGCCATGACCCCGTGCATTTTACCTTTTTTTCTTGGCCGTGGCCAATTGGCTGCATTTTACCTTTTTTTCTTGGCTGTGTCCAATTTGCTGTGTCAGTTTCTTCCGACACCACAGGGCAGGGAGGGAGGTGGGGTTGGGACCACATCAGTGTGATCCTGGCAACCACTGCTAAACACTTCTAGCCAGCTACCACGCAGCTGTGCGACTGAGCCAGCGGAGGCGTAACCAGGGCCACAACAGAACGCAGGATAAGGGCATGGCCTCAATGCTCCAAGCCCATTGGTCAATGAGAAAGGAGGTAAAAGGGAAAAAAAAGGGAAAGGAGACATGGCTAGGTGGCAGTGTGGCCAGAGGGACCTGTGGTTTCACAAGGAAAGCTGCACAGGCAACTGCTGTCCCTGCCCACTCCAGGAGAGGGGCAGGGCTGGCTTTCACTTTTAAAACTTTAAAACTTAAAAAGAAAATCTGCACATACTTTATATACATGTGTGTCTATGTGTGTGTATATGTGTTCCTTCAGAGCTATCTTCATTATACAGCTTCTATGCCAGGTCTTTGATTTTGGCCTTTATTATTCATCTTCAAATGGAGCACAAGAATTACCAGTATTACCTCAATTGTGGTACAAATCCCATAAAAGTGGAAAACCCATAGCACGCTTGATGATTAATGCAGCAGACTGTATTATCCAACATTCCAATAAGATAAAATAATCACAATGATTTCTCTTTTTTGGAAAAAGATTATTTTATTCTCCTACATTATTGTTAAGACTTTTTAAGTAAGAAACATGTCTAATATCTTTAAAAACACAGTTTTCAATTTAATAAGCACTCAAAGCTCTTTACCAGTTTAAAAAAAGTACAAGGTCCTTCTAAAGTAAGGCTAAATGCTAAGTGATGGGGGAGAGAAAAAGGACATAAATAACTCCTACTCTCAAGGGGTTAATTACTAAATCCTATTTGACGAGAATCACCTGGCCTCTCCAAACCTTGCAAATGAAACTGAATTTCTCACTCGATACTTGGCTATGACTTGTAATCATGAAAACCAAGAGTTGTGTTATGTCACTGTGTATTGCTTGTTACCTGAATTCCACACTAGGCTGGGATCAAGGGTTCAATCTTTCATGATTTGCTCCACAACCTGTGTGCTTCTTGTCCCAGACCAAACTAAGCTTTCTTCTAGAGTTCTACAATTTACAGTTAGTATACAAAAATGGTTCTCAAAAATGTAGTCTCTGGACCAACACCACCAGCATCACCTGAGAACTTTTTATAAATGCAAATTCTCAGGCCCCACCCCAGACCTGATGAATCAGAAACTCTGGAGTAGGGCCTAGCAATCTGTGCTGCAATAAGCCCCGCAGGTGTTCAGGAACCTCTGGCATACAGCAGGTAGAAAAATGTGTTTCCTTCTGTAGGCCCAAAGCCAGGGATACTACATGTTGTCTTTATATGAAACGAAGACATGCAATTAAAAGACATAAATCTCCTTCCTACTCCCACCCTCCAGCTAATGTGTTTAATAAGTTAAACAAGAAAACAAGTGTCGGGGAAGGCCTGGTGTGCGCTGGAGCGTGATTTTGGTTTTGAGGGTCATAAGATGGGAACTCTCCCGGCACGTAGAAATATCCCGCCGTGGGTGAAAGTTCCCGAAGACCTGAAAGATCCAGAGGTGTTCCAGGTCCAGACGCGGCTGCTGAAAGCCATGTTTGGCCCTGACAGATCTCGAATCCCTTACATCGAGCAAGTGAGCAAGGCCATGCTCGAGCTGAAGGCTCTGGAGTCTTCAGACCTCACCGAGGTCGTGGTTTACGGTTCCTATTTGTACAAGCTCCGGACCAAGTGGATGCTCCAGTCCATGGCTGAGTGGCACCGCCAGCGCCAGGAGCGAGGGATGCTCAAACTTGCGGAAGCCATGACTGCCCTCGAACTAGGCCCTTGGATGAAGTGAACCAGCTTCCAGCCAATGCAATGAAGGCCAGGATGCAGAGATTAGGTTGTGGCCAGAGCTGGAGTGATTCCTTCAGCTTGGTTTAAAATCTGCTCCAGCCTAAAGAGTTAAGGAAAACGATCTGTTTAGGGGTCTCTGCCCTTAGCTCTGAGTCTTGTTATGAATATCTCTTTGATGGTTGCCAATAAAAAAAAGTGGTTTTTTTTTTTTCATTTTTTCTCATTTAAAAAAATAAGAGTCCTTTGTAGTGACATGGATGCAGCTGGAAACCATCATTCTCAGCAAACTATCACAAGAACAGAAAACCAAACACTGCATGTTCTCACTCATAGGTGGAAATTGAACAATGAGATCACTTGGACACGGGAAGGGGAACATCACACACCGGGGCCTATTATGGGGAGGGCGGAGGGGGGAGGGATGGCATTGGGAGTTATACCTGATGTAAATGACGAGTTGATGGGTGCTGACGAGTTGATGGGTGCAGCACACCAACACGGCACAAGTATACATATGTAACAAACCTGCACGTTGTGCACATGTACCCTAGAACTTAAAGTATAATAAAAAAAGTCAAAAAAATAAGAATAAAGTTTTAAATAAGTTGATAAAAAAAAAAAAAAAGAAAACAAGTGTCAATCAGAGATTTAATCTAAAAAGTATATTTACAGGTATCTGTTCTTATCCAGTCTGATCTTACACAATACCACTTACATCCTCCTACATCTAAAGTTTTAGAAAGGGACCTTCACAGTATAAGTCTAAGGCACACTAGGAGTTCTATAATAAAAGACCAAGTAGATCTGAATGTCCAAACTTACTAGAGAAGAAAAGTGGATCACTGGCTGTATTTTCAAATTGCATTCAACAGGAAATTAAAGTTTTGAATTTTTTTCACCTTCATACTTCCAAGTTAATAGAATTAAACCAGAATATTCCATTCTTTCAAAGCCTCTAGCCAGGCAAAGTTTTACTTTATTACTTCTTGCTTTTGACTGATACAAAGCAGAGTCCTGGTAGGCATATTGTGTATACTTGCAAAGATGCAGAACTAAAGTTGTTAATATTAAAACAGAAGTCCTGTAAACTTCAGATGGTGAGTGTAATACTTCAGAACTAGCACTAAAGCCTCAAATATGAAAAGATACCAAAAACACCACTAGCAAACAAAAGTAAACTCTCAGCCAGAAGCAGTAGTTCATACCTGTAATCCCAGCACTTTGGCAAGCTAAAGTGGGAGGATTACTTGGAGTCAGGAGTTCAAGACTGGCCTGGGCAACATAGCGAATTCGCATCTCTACGAAAAAAATTAAAAATTAGCTAAGCCTGGTGGCACACGCCTGTAGTCCTAGCTACTCGGGAGTCTGAGGTGGGAAAATCGCTTGAGCCCAGGAGTTCGAGGCTGCTGTAGCTACGATCATGCCACTGCACTCTAGCCTGGGTGACAGAGCGAGACCTAGATAATTACATTCTGTCCTGCTCCTGTTTACACTAAAATCACTAAGTTAAAACACTTTCATTCAGCAGGATAAGAATTAAGTGAAATGGCAGGGCGTGGTGGCTCACACCTGTAATCCCAGCACTTTGGGAGGCCGAGGTGGGTGGATCACCTGAGGTCGGAGGTTCGAGAGACCAGCCTGACCAACATGGAGAAACCCCATCTCTAATACAAATACAAAATTAGCTGGGCGTGGTGGTGCATGCCTATAATCCTAGCTACTCAGGAGGCTAAGGCAGGAGAATCACTTGAACCTGGAAGGGGGAGGTTTCAGTGAGCTGAGATCACACCACTGCAGTCCAGCCTGGGCAACAAGAGTGAAACTCCTCTTAAAAAAAAAAAAATTAAGTGAAATGTGGCCAGGCACAGTGGCTCATGTCTGTAATCCCAGCACTTCAGGAAGCTGAGGCAGGCTGATTACCTGAGTTCAGGAGTTTGAGACCAGACTGGCCAACATGGTGAAACACCGCCTCTACTATAAATACAAAAATTAGCCAGGTGTGGTGGCGGGTGCCTGTAATCCCAGCTACTCAGGAGACTAAGGCAGGAGAATCACTTGAACCTATGAGGCAGAGGTTGCAGTGAGCCGAGATCATGCCACTGCACTCCAGCCTGGGCAACAGAACCATACTCTGTCTCAAAACTAACTAACTAACTAACTAACTAACTAACTAAATAAATAAATAAAGTGTGATTTTGGAGCCTGGGTAGCTAAAAGAGGAAAGAAAAAATAAAGCTAAACAACAAATTACTTAGTAGGAGAAAGTTTTTGTAACCTCGGTGACAGAAAAAAGGTTGATATCCCCAGTCCATAAAGAAAACTTTAAAATTACTCAGAAATATGATTTTAAAAGATAAAATTATTTTTTAATTTCATAAAATTACTCAGAAGAAAACAAATGGTTTCCAACAGAAAATGGGCAATGGAGAAACAGACACTTTCCACAAGAATAAAAACAGCCAGTAAGCATATAAAAGATTCAAAAGCACTAGAAATCAAAGAAATGTAATGAAAACAATGAGATTTTCTGCTTAAAGACCAGGAAAGATGGCAAATGGAAGGGGGAAGTTAGAGCTCTGTCTCTGTTGGTGGGAGTATAAACTGAACCAAATTTCCTGCACGATAATTTGAAAATTTCTATTAAAATCCCTAAAACTGTTTTATATTATTTTCCTCCAGAAATTCTACTTCTATGAATTCAGTCGTAAAATGCTTGCTCGAGTCCATTAAAATGTACATATGAGGAAATTCACCTCTGAGGTGCAATGATTAACTTAATATACATCCAGCCATTAAAAATGATGATACCAGGATATATTTATTGCCATAGAAACATGCCCAAAATATAGTAAGTGACAAAAGATTATATATTATCATTCTACTTTTTACAATGTTTATATGCATAAAGTATAAAAAGCAACAAACCAGAATGTTTTGACTGACAAAATTAATGTTTCTTTATATTTTGTCATCCAAATTATTACAGAACGTGATTTCCTTTATAATCAAGAAGAAGTGTTATTTTTATTTATTTATATTTAAATTTTCTTTTCTTACTTTTTCTCATGTATGTATCCCATGTAGGCTCAAGAGGTAGAATCCCTGCCTCTTGAGGTCATTCAGTCAATTTTTGGAATGTACACTACACGAAGCTGCCCCATCTTCCTTTTATTTTAAAATGTCTGGAAACATTTTTGTTTTAAATTGTTTTATTGTTCTCAGTGTTTTTTAATATATATGAAATTGAGGCAAAGACAAAGGAAAGGCTGACTCCCCACCTTCCTGGGGTTACTCTTCCAATTTTTGCTGCTATTGCTATGTTTTAATATTCACTGGGTACTAAAAAGATGGGCAGCCCCTTAGATCCTTTTTCCATAATCTCACTTCATTCCTTCATTCACTTATTCTTAAAGGGGTAATGCATACAAACACATAGGTCGAAAAATTTAAAAATATAACTACAAAAGTATGTGGCAAAATCCCATTCATATCCTATTCTCCCTCCACAGCCAAACACTTTAAATCGGTTTCTCATGTGTCATTTCAGAATTTACATTCGCAAATACAGATGTATATTCTTATTCTGCTCTTATCTCTCAACACAAAAAGCAGCATACCATATACACCATACCATTCTTTGTTCCTTTTTAAAAACCACACAATATATCTGAGTTCTTCTACCTGAGTACATAGGTCTTTCTCATTCTTCTTTACAACTACACAGTATTCCATTGTTTGGATGTACCACAGTTTATTTAACCTGTTCCCTGTTGGCAGACACTGAAGCCATCCTCATCATACTATCACAAACAATAATGCCAAGGATAACCACCCACACACCAAGTTCATTTCTGAATGTGCCTTTGATGAAGCCTCTATTTAAATCAGCACAAGATCACAAGGCTGGAAAGTTAACTCCTTTTTTAGTTTTCATTATGTACAGCAGAATGTAGCAAAAGACTCCCCTGAGCAAAGCAAATGTACTCTTTGAGGATGTATTTCATAAAATAAATGGATAAACAGAACACCCAGCATAACAATTTCTATTTAACAATGCATATGTATGTATACAATACATGCATATGCGTAGAAAGTATAAAATAAATCCATCAAAGCATTAAGCATTGTCTCAGTATGTTGGACCTACGGAGTGCTTTGTAGATCCCCCCTCCTTGTTTATCAATTCTAATTTCACAACAGTGAATATGTACAATTTTTGCAATGTAAAATTTCTAAAAATGTTAATTCAAACTAAGCTGGATATATTCTTTCAGTCTGTCCTATATTTGCATAGTGTTCCAGAGTGTTCAAATATCACTTCATTTAAAAATTTTTTTTCGGGCCGGGCGCGGTGGCTCAAGCCTGTAATCCCAGCACTTTGGGAGGCCGAGGCGGGTGGATCACAAGGTCAGGAGATCGAGACTATCCTGGCTAACATGGTGAAACCCCGTCTCTACTAAAAATACAAAAAACTAGCCGGGCGCGGTAGCAGGCGCCTGTAGTCCCAGCTACTTGGGAGGCTGAGGCGGGAGAATGGCGTGAACCCGGGGGGCGGAGCTTGCAGTGAGCCGAGATCGCGCCACTGCACTCCAGCCTGGGAGACACAGTGAGACTCCGTCTCAAAAAAAAAAAAAAAAAAAAAAAAAATTTTTTTCGATATAGAGACAGGCAGGGTCTTGCTCAGTCAACCAAGTTGGTCGTGAACTCCTAGATCCTGCTGGATCCTCCCACCTCTGCCTCCCAAAGTGCTGGTATTACAAGTGTGAGCCATCATGCCCAGCCAGCTTCATTTGAGAAACCTTTCCCTAGCACTCCATATATTACTAATTATTCCTTCTTCATTTTCAGATAGCATTTTCTTCATATCTGTATTACCTCACTTGTCACATGATAACCAGGTACTCGCCCATCTGTCTCCCTTGATTGCTCATGGTCTCTTTGAGCAATGTGCGACCTTGAACAGTGTGTGACCTTGAACATACATGCCTCCTACACAGAGAAGGAAATGATTCCCTACAGTGTCATCTTTCCCAGAACTCAATACCTGTATTTCTAAATTGTTCTAGATACTCTGCCAACAACCTGAGAATGTTATGCTCTTCTCTAAAACTTCCATCTGTTACTGAGTATCTACGGCCATAGTTAAATCAACTGTGACATGCTCTCTGGCCAAGCCCATTCATAGTTTTTTCTGTAGGTGATTTTTAATTTTAATTTTTGATTTTGATTGTTTTCTTTTTGGTATTTTTTAATCTAGGAGTGTTTGGTAAACTTCACCCTATCTATATCTCTGTGTCTTTGCACCTGCTGGTCTCTGCTGGGAATGATGTCTCAAGGTTTTATTCACCTAGAAAGAATTCCTACTCATCCTTAAACAATCAGCTTAAATAACACCTTCTCTGAGAAACCTTTATATCCTCCCATTCTTTCAGTAAGACTTGAGAATTCCTTAACTCTTGAAATGTTTGTGCCTCTATTACTATGTATCAGGCACTGAACTAAGTGTCTAGGATAGAAAGATGAAACTGTAGAAACTGCCCTCATAGAGCTCATGGTCTAGTATGGAAAAACAGCCATATTAACAAGTAATAACCACACTATAGTATTAACTACAATACCAAAAGGGAAATGTATTGAATATTTGACATGTGTCAATCACCTTGTTAGATGCTTTATTAACAATTATCTATGATCATATTAGATAAGTATTTGGACAGAAGGCCATGAAACTCTAGGACCGCTAGAGTTTGTTATACTCTCAATTGTCTGCTAAAGAAACTGTCTCCTAATGGTTCTTTCTGAATATGCTATAGTCATACAACTATTGTGCAACTGTAGCGTACACAAAAAGCATATCTGTAGCATATCCATGTGACCAATAATACATAAAACCAACCTTACTTGTTTGGCCACAAGTAACTGGACCAAGGCTCAGTGTTTCAGCTAAGGACAACATAGAGGTTGAATTTAAGGGAGATCAATCACCAAGAACATGGCATGGCTCAAAATTCTCTCCAATAGGGGCCTTCCGTTTTTAGGAGGTGACAGGCTAATCCAATCAGATACTCTTCTCTTGGAAAATAGAAATGTTGGGTGAACAAAGGAAAAGAGGGCAGGTCTTCAGACCTCAAGTCCTACCCTATATACTGCTAAATTAATGTTCTGTGACGTTTTGAAAGTACTAGGGCCAAGAAACAATATGGCTACTTAGATGACTTCCCATCCAAGTTTACATTCAGCCCTCATTACCAAAGATGATGTGTGTGTGCCTCTTCATTGCAACCCATCAGGGTCTAACACATCATATCACCACTTCTGAAATTAGGAAATAGGCTCAGAAGTCCAAGAGCTGGACCAAAGCAATCCAGTTGGTAGGTAGCAGAACCAGAATTCAAAGAGCAAGTCGGCATGATTCTTCTGCAATACCCTGCCAGTAACATGGGCAAGTGGCCTCAAAATATACAAAAGACAAGTAGAGGTTGACATGCGTCAGTGGAAAGAGTCTCAAAAGGAAGAGTTTATACCCAAGAACAGAACAGAAACGTTCTGGAAGTATGTCTGGGGATGTGAAGTAGGAAGGGGCACACCAGATTTCACCTTGGTCAAGTGACTGTCTACTTCCCCCGAGCTCCAGACTTAGCTCTGTCTTTCTTACTGTAATATCAAATCCACAGGGCAGGACCTTAATCCCTAGCTTGTTCACCGCAGTTTACAGCAGAATCTGGCTTAATGTAAGTGTTTAATAAAAATATGAATGAATAAATGAATGAACTATCAAAGAAGCTAAAGAAACATTCCACATTGTTGGGGGAAAGGGTTATCATGAACCAGACCCTAGCAGTCACTTACAAATACAGTTGATGCTCATTATTTGTGAATCCTATATTTGCAAATTTGCTTACTTACTAAAATGTATTTGTAATCTCCAAATTAATACTTGTGGAGCTTTCCAGATGATTCATGAATATACACATAGTAGTGAAAAATTTGTCACTCCTTGCACACGTCCCAAGCTAAGGTCAACTAAGGTGACCCTGAGCCTTCTTGTTTCAGCTCTCATACAAATATGACCCAAGGATAGAGACAGCAGAGGGCAGTGCAGGGTAGTGCAAGAAGCTCTGGCTCTGGGACCAATTGGACGAAGTCTGAATCTTAACTCTGGCACCTGTTAGTGAAGCAGCCTCAAGCAAATCACTTAACGCTTCTGTACTTCCTTTATTCTTCTGTAAATAAAGAAAATTCAATCTACCAGGATGAGTTGTTTTTAGGAATTAAGATTATAACCTATGTGAGATATGTATATATGTGCCTATTTTCCCTGGGAACAAGGGTTTAGTACTTCTTTTTTGTTGTTGTTGTTTTTGTTTTTGAGACGGAGTCTCACTCTGTCGCCCAGGCTGGAGTGCAGTGGCCGGATCTCAGCTCACTGCAAGCTCCACCTCCCAGGTTTACGCTATTCTCCTGCCTCAGCCTCCGGAGTAGCTGGGCCTACAGGCGCCCGCCACCACGCCCGGCTAGTTTTTTGTATTTTTTTAGTAAAGACGGGGTTTCACCGTGTTAGCCAGGATGGTCTCCATCTCCTGACCTCGTGATCTGCCCGTCTTGGCCTCCCAAAGTGCTGGGATTACAGGCTTGAGCCACCGCGCCCGGCCTGAATGTAATTATTTATACGGAAATAACAGAGAAGTAGACAAAACAATTATTTGGATGAGGTAGAGGCAGGCTTCAAGAAGATTTTGGAAATAGAACTTACCAGGCACATAAGGTGTGGAAAAGGCTTGCAAGGAAAGAGAATGGCACCTACAGAGAGAGGTTCAGATAGTGGGAAAAAAAGATAGGTTCAGGACATGGCACTTCAGGAAGTCTAGAGCAGTAGAAGATGAGGCCAGAACACGATGCCATAGTGCTTCTGCACCCTGCATACACCCTGTACTGCAGAACCTCACTCTCTACATTTAATCTTGGTTTCTAGTTCTCTCTTCTATTAAACGGTGAGCTCCTCAAGTTCAAAGTCTCTAAGAAATCATAGCCAGAGTCCTTTAAATTTGCAAACAAGTTATTACTAAACACAAATACACCCAAGAAGACTGTACAAAAATAACTTTGGTTTTCAATTGCAGTCATAGCAATTCACAACTGGTACACATTTGTAATTTGTCCAGGGTTTTTCTCTGATGACTGCTGTAACTCTGTCATAAACTATTTTCATTGCTTTAGACACCCAGACATTTGTTAGAACAGTTTTAAGATCTTGCTCTTTTTAGTGGAATTGATTGGTTGCTTGATTGACTGAGATGGGGTCTCTTTATGTTGTCCAGGCTGGTTTTGAACTCCTAGGTTCAAGCCATCCTCCTGCCTCAGCCCTCCAGGTGGCTGGGATTACAGGCGCACACTGCTGCGCTGGGCTCTAGTGTGATTTATTAACAAAGCTTAAACATATGGTCCATTAGACAACGTTTCCACCTCAGAGTAAAGATTTATTTTAATTCACTCTGACTTATGTCTCTATATGCAAGATACAGTTTACTATAGCAAAATACAAGGAAGCATATTGATATATATATGTGACAAACAGGATAAGGAAACCAATATAATTTTTTCCACAAACGCTTGCAAAATCCTGGCCAAAGCACAGTAAACATGATGTTAAACTCACAGCTTACATTTCTCCACTGAGAGCTAGGAAAAAATAATTCCAGGTTTGTAAAGTCACAAAACTAAGCACTGAGAGAATTTATTAGATTTTCTAAACTTGTGTATTCTCCCTAACCCCATACACAAGTAGCCAAAGGAGCCTATCAATCTTACCCCGATACTTCAATTTCCTGCAGCCTCCAAAATAAAACTCTCACTGTCCAGTATCTCATTTGAAAATTTATATTTTCAAATGTCTAAAATCTTAAAATTAAGAGCACCGCATTAGCTTTTCCCCATAAAAATTTTTGGTATAATTTTACTTAGGCACAACATAGTTTGTACTACTATCTAAAAACATACGGATAGAGCCAACATTACTAGAAACCAAACGAATATACCATGCAGATGAAAAGGGAATAGAAAATGTTGTTTTTAAACAGATTCAGTGCTGTTATTATCCACTCATAGGTTGGGTGTGATCAAATCACACTGTGCTGTACAGCTAAGTATGTCCTATATTTTATGACAAAGTAGGGTAACATTATTTATTGAGGATCTGTGGGGTGCACAGAGGCATGCTAGAAGCTGTAAAAGGTTTGATTCTTGCCATCAAGAAACGTCCAAGCTTATAGACTACTCCCAAAACAAATGAGTGAAGCACTCTCAAATATATGTACAACCAAATGTGAAACAGAGGTGAAGATGGGGAAGATCTTAAGCTCAGAGACTGTATTCAGGCCTTTATGGTGGCATTTCTTGATATCATTACACATTTTAAAAAATAAGCTAAATTGTCATCAGATTAGTCTAAAATTTATAGAGGCTTTTGTTGGTGAGAAACGTATTTTATGTAATTTACCCACAGGAATGTTTTTGATCAATGTTATCTATTAAAGACTGCAGTTCACAATATTTCCCCCGTTAATAGTATGTATCTTTTTTTTTTTTTTTTTTTTTTTTTTTTAGACGGAGTCTCATTCTGTCACCCAGGCTGGAGTGCAGTGGCCGGATCTCAGCTCACTGCAAGCTCCGCCTCCTGGGTTCACGCCATTCTCCTGCCTCAGCCTCCCGAGTAGCTGGGACTACAGGCGCCCGCCACCTCGCCCGGCTAATTTTTTGTATTTTTTAGTAGAGACGGGGTTTCACTGTGTTAGCCAGCATGGTCTCGATCTCCTGACCTCGTGATCCGCCCGTCTCGGCCTCCCAAAGTGCTGGGATTACAGGCTTGAGCCACCGCGCCCGGCCAATAGTATGTATCTTTTTTGAGCTGATCTGGAGCAGTTCTTCCCAGAGTATCTGTATCCCGATTTTCAGATTCCATTTCATCAGTGGGGCAAATTTACAGGTCAGTATAGGACAAGTTTTCAACATTAATGGAAAAGAGATTGTATTACATTTATATTGTCTTTCTAATCCGGCAGCCTTGAGTTTAATTTAGAAAATTCCTCCATTTTTAATTTACCTTTGTTTTGATATATTTTATTATTATCCTCTTTTTCTTGACTTCCTTGTCAACTAATATATTTTCAAAAGCTTCTTGTTAACTTCTAATTACAGGTAAGTTCCGTTTTCTGTTTGCTTAACAAGCTCATTGACATTTTATTTGCAAGCACAGTTCTTGCATCAAATGGAAGATAACAAATGAAACATTTGTGCATTGAGGTCAATATAGAAAAGCTTAGCAGAGTGATTACTTATTTGTTTTCTGTTAATGTCCATGCAACGGCTCTGGGAATAAATGAAATGGAAGTACAGGGGACAAAATCATTCTAATTAGAGATTTACCTGGAACCTTTTTTAAAAATTCTATATACATGTCCTACTTCTCCTCACCCTGCCAAAAGCGCCCCCACCTCCTTTTTGCCTTGATCCCCCACCAAATAATGTAGAAAACGTGATGGGTTCATTTACTTAGTAAAAGAAAACCTTGTAAAACAAGGAGACAGAGAAACAATTTTAGTGCAAAGTATAATATGGCATATAAAAATATGTTCTACATGATTTTAAAAGGCTTTATAAAATTATTTCTTGTCTTGTTATTTATGAAATTATTTCAAGTCTAGTTTTTTTTTAAATCTCACTGTTAGAGACAAAAACTCAAAACATGCACTGTGAGTAAGGTATAAGAAAAATTTGGCCGGGCGCGGTGGCTCAAGCCTGTAATCCCAGCACTTCGGGAGGCCGAGGCGGGTGGATCACGAGGTCAGGAGATCGAGACCATCCTGGCTAACATGGTGAAACCCCGTCTCTACTAAAAATACAAAAAAACTAGCCGGGCGTGGTGGCGGGCACCTGTAGTCCCAGCTACTTGGAGGCGGAGGAGGGAGAATGGCGTGAACCCAGGAGGTGGAGCTTGCAGTGAGCCGAGATCGCGCCACTGCACTCCAGCCTGGGCGACAGAGCGAGACTCCGTCTCAAAAAAAATAAATAAATAAATAAAAGAAAAACTTAAAGATCACTACATTTATGAAAGACATTTTTGATTTAACTTTAAAAAATTTACAATTCAATACTCAAGTATACACTGAAATTAAACTATTCTTACTTGAATAGATAAATATGTAAGACTGTCAAAAGTATTAAGTATAGTCTGAAGATGTTTCAGAAACAGCGAGTCACGATTCTGATTGCATTTACCCAGTTACAACAAGAACTCCATCTATAAAGAGTTGCCTTTAACTCAATTCCTAACCTAAGACCATTGATTTCGAGTAAGTAGAGTGGGTCATTCATTAAGGCACTTAAAAATATATATATATTGATTCTGACTTGGAGATACCTAGGTTAAGTTTACAGGATACCAAGATTTTGACTGAAGCACTGTTAAAGATTCGTTAAAATATTTTGTATGCAGCACAAGTTAAAATTTTTCACTACGGTAACTACTTTTTTAAGAAACTAAAGCAAAAACAGAAAACTAAAACAGGGTAAATATCAATACGGTATTAGTTCGTTTTCATGCTGCTGATAAAAGACATACCCGAGACTGGGAAGAAAAAGAGGTTTAATTGGACTTATAGTTCCACATGGCTGGGGAGACCTCAGAATCATGGCAGGAGGCGAAAGGCACTTCTTACACAGTGGCAGTAAGAGAAAAATGAGGAAGAAGCAAAAGCGGAAACCCGTGATTAACCCATCAGGTCTCGTGAGACTTACTCACTACCACGAAAATAGCATGGGAAAGACCGGCCCCGTGATTCAATTACCTCCTCCTGGGTCCCTCCCACAACATGTGGGAGTTCTGGGAGATACAATTCAAGTTGAGATTCCACAGCCAAACCATATCAAGTACCTTATATGAAACGTCCTAAATGTCAATAAACACATTGTATTAAACATACTATTTTTCTCATGTATCTGTACAATGGAATAACAGGATTGTTGGGCTCTTCCTAAGATTATATGGATTCTGAAAGAGACACATGTTAAATCAAAATTAGGTGAAAATTATTACAATGTATGAATGCATTACCACTGTGCCTAAAAGTACACAGGAAACTGAATATTTCCATTTGAAAAACAATTTTAACTTAATAGTCTTATTTCTCAATTATTCTCTACATTTTTATAAGAATAACAAAACCAAAATTGTACCCCAATAAAAATCAACAAATCTCACAGTTCATTTTTATAAGTCTTCCTACCACTGGACAACTACAAAGCTTTCTGGTTCTAGAGTCTATCTCCATATTGAGGAATCAAGTTAAAGGACGCTATCTGGATGTTAATAAAACCAAACTCCCTCATAAATTCTATTAAAACTACAAAATATTACTTTCAGATAAGAAGATATTAAGTTTCCATGACTACACATAGGAATGACATTTTAAGTTAGAAATCTAAAGAATGGCTGGGGCGCGGTGGCTCACGCCTGTAATCGCAACTCTTTGGGAGGCCGAGGCAGGCGGATCGCGAGGTTAGGAGATCGAGACCATCGTGGCTAACACGGTGAAACTCCGTCTCTACTAAAAATACAAAAACAGCCGGGCGCGGTGTCGGGCGCCTGTAGTCCCAGCTACTCTGGAGGCGGAGGCGGGAGAATGGCGGGAACCCGGAAGGCGGAGCTTGCAGTGCGCCGAGATCGCACCGCTGCACTCCAGCCTGGGCGACGGAGCGAGACTCCGGCTCAAAAAAAAAAAACAAAGAAAAGAAATCTAAAGAATGCCCATAATTGGCACCAAGCCATTACTAAAGGAGTTCTCTTTTGGTAAAAATATACAATTTTTTTTTTTTTTTTTTTTTGAGATGGAGTTTCACTTTTTAGTAGAGATGGGGTTTCGCCACGTTGGTCAGGCTGGTCTGAAACTCCTTCCTGACCTCAGGTGATCCACCTGCCTCGGCCTCCCAAAGTGCTGGGATTGCAGGCATGAGCCACTGCGCCTGGCCCTAAAAATATACAATCTTTTTAAGGAGCTAAATCGAGGGTTAATTTTGTCACTGTAAGTACAACCAACCTGTACCTTAACTTCCAATTAATATACCATCAGCATTCCCTGTAGCGGTACGCATGTATCTACTATATTATGTCCCAAAATTTTTTGCGTAATAAATTCACACAGTACAACACTCAAAAATGTCTACATCCTAAGTGAAAACTCTCCCTTCTACTCTTGTCCTCAAACCACCCAGTTTCCTCTCATTCATTCTCCTTCCTCCACACAAGTTAACCACTATTCTTGTATGTTCTTCTGTAAGATTATAGAAGAATATTCGTGCATAGCCAATTGTTATTAGCCACTGCCCCCTGCTTTCCCTCACAAAGAGTTGCATGCTTACAGACACTGGTCTGTAAGGTTTGAGGTACCAACACAGTACTTCAAACCTTTGTGATTTTTGACAATATTCTAAATGAAAGATGGACTCCTAGTATAGTTTTCATTTGTATTTATATTATTGAGTGAGACTGAGCTTGTCTCCATTATTATGTTCATGAGCCATTTATTTATGTTTCTGTAAACAGACTTAATATCCTTTTTCCCTTTTTTTTTTTTTTTTTTTGAGGCAAAGTCTCTCTCTGTCACCAGGCTGGAGTACAGTGGTGCAATCTTGGCTCACTGCAGCCGCTGCCTCCCGGGGTTCAAACAATTCTGCCTCAGCCTCCTGAGTAGCTGGGACTACAGACGCCCACCACCACACCCAGCTAATTTTTGTATTTTCAGTAGAGACAGGGCTTCACCATGTTGGCCAGGGTAATCTCGATCTCCTGACCTCATGATCTACCCGCCTCGGCCTCCCAAAGTGCTGGGATGACAGGTGTGAGCCACTGCACCTGGCCCCTTTTCCCTTTTTTTTTTTTTTTTTTAAAAAAAATGACATTACATTTACGTAAGCAGTTTTCCCATTTTTCTACAGGGTAGTCCTTTTCAACTTCTAAGAGTTCTTTAAAATAGTAAAGCCCTGCCATAATGTGCCTAAAAAACTAAGATATAAAATGTGTAATAACACGTTTTTCTTAACATCAATGAAAAAGTGTTTTTTTAGTCTGTATTTTCACAAAAAGGACAAAAATAAAAGATTCAGAGACAAACTGTGCATAAAAAGTACAAATGCACTGAAACTCCGAAATGATTGTGAAGCAGTCACTTCCCAACCCTACTGCCCATCACACAAAATACAAGGAGAAAATAAGAATGTTGGCCTTTCCCAGTCTCCATCATCAGTAGCAAGGTACGCAAAGCCCAAGTTAAAGGAATGCTTCTGCAGAGGCTTTACTGTAATGGGGATTTAGCCCTTTCTATTTTTCTAACTCACTGATTTCTGCATGTATATCTTTAATAATCTCCCCCTTCTTTCCTTCAGGTTTTTTGATTGTCCTTTCTGACAATGAGTTAAGAGGCTTTATTCATTTTCATTCTTAATGACATAAGGATTTTAAGGCAATGAATGTTCCTCGGAGCTCTCCTTTAGTCTCTAGTAAGTAATAATTGCATTACTGCTATTCTCTAGGTATTCTGCTGTTTTAATTTCAAATCCCTATTTGAGCTAAGGGCTGTTTGCATGAGTTTTAAAATTCCACAAGTGGCCGGGTGCGGTGGCTCAAGCCTGTAATCCCAGCACTTTGGGAGGCCGAGGCGGGTGGATCACAAGGTCAGGAGATCGAGACTATCCTGGCTAACATGGTGAAACCCCGTCTCTACTAAAAATACAAAAAAAAACTAGCCGGGCGCGGTAGCGGGCGCCTTTAGTCCCAGCTACTTGGGAGGCTGAGGCGGGAGAATGGCGTGAACCCGGGGGGCGGAGCTTGCAGTGAGCCGAGATCGCGCCACTGCACTCTAGCCTGGGAGACACAGTGAGACTCCGTCTCAAAAAAAAAAAAAAAAATAAAATAAAATAAAATTCCACAAGTATTTGTTTTCTGGTTTTGTTATTAACATAGATTTAACTAAGATCCGAGAATGACATCTGTCCTTTTTCTACTTTTCAGTATTTGAGGTGTTCATTGAAAAAGATTAGCTTCGTGAATGTTCCAGATAGGAAGAGGGGGAGAGAGAGGAATAGATAAAAATTTAGTATTTTAATTATGCTTCAGTTCCAAGCATTTAAAAATTTAATTTGATTTTTTAAACCATGATTTACAAGGGTGTTTAATTTCCAAATTCATGTAGATTTTTGTTAATCTCTTCAGTATTGCCTTCTAACCCTAATTGCTTCATATTTAAATTATAAATTATATGGTATGTGCTACCAATTGTTTTTAAATCTTCTGACTTGCTTTATGGATTACTATATAATTAATTTTTCTCCCATAGTCCATATATGCTTGAGAATAATATATAATATCTAATTATTGGGTACAGAGGTCTATATTTGTCCGTTATACCATGCCCATTGAATAGTTATTCGAATCCACATATGGACATTCTGTTTAACTTATTTATGGTAAGCAGGGTATGTTGAAATCTCTAAATATGATAACAAACTTGTCAATTTCTCCCTGCGGTTTTATCAGTTTTTCCTCTGTATTTTGAGGCCATTTTGATAGGTACATGAAGTACAAAAATTGCTACATCCTCCTAATTAACAGACTTTTATCATCTTTTATCATCTAATTAACAGATGGTTTTATCAAAGCATCATTGTTACTAATGCTTTCTGTTCCAAAATCCTATTTTGTTTGATACTAAAACTACATCACTTGTTTTTGGTTAATGTATACTGGCATATCATCATCACTCTCTCTCCTTTATAAAAACTTTCAATCTTTTTGTATCCTCATATTTTAAATATGATGGATTAAAACAGCTGGATTTTGTTTTTCTAATTCAATCTTTCTAACTGGTAACTTTAGTCCATTTACATTTGTTGTGACTGATTTATGTGGACTTGCTTCTATAACCTTTAGAACTTCTATTTCTGCCACTTTCTAATATAATTTTAATATCTCCTCCTAGGATTCCACTATGACATATTTTAGACCTCATTCTGCTGTCTCTCTCCCTGCCTCCACTTCACCAACTTCTGCACTATCATCCATCCTCATGTCTCTCTGTGTAACATTCTGACTTATTTTTTGGAGATAATTGTCTAATCAATTCTCTTTTCTGATGTCTAATCCATCTACTGAGTTTCTTATTTCAACAATTACATTTTGTATTTATTTTATTTTGAGACAGAGTCTCACTCTGTCACCCAGGCTGGACTACAGTGGCACGAACATGCCTCAGTGCAGCCTTGGTCTCCTGGGCTCCAACGATCCTCCTACCTCAGCCTCCTCACCTCCCACCTCAGTAACTGGGACTACAGGCACGTGCCCCATACCCAATTAATATTTTTGGGGGGTGTGGGGGGTGGGAGTTATCTTTTATAGAAACGAGTTCTCACCATGTTCCCCAGGTTGGTCTCAAACTCCTGGACTCAAGCCATCCTCTTGCTTCAGTCCCCCAAAGCGCAGGGATGACAAGTGTGAGCCACTATACCCAGCTATATATTTTCATTTCTGTAAGTTCTATTTCATCCATTTTCTTTTCAGGTCTTCCTCATCATTCCTGGTGGTCTTACTGCTTGCTCAATTTTATGATTCTTTTTTTCTTTGTGTTAGATTTCACATGGAACTATTTTCTCACAATTCTAATATCTGAAGTCTATGTTCTGTATCTGATGATTCCAAAACCTATAGTCTTTGGGAAACATATCTATTCATGATTTCTGGCAATTCTCAAATATATTGGGTTGACTACTTGACTGCTATGATTGGCTGAATTCATACTTGCCTGCTTTTAATCTTTGGGAATCCTACAGGCTTAAACTAGAGATGCTTTTCCTACAAAAAGTATCTGTGTCTGCTTCTGATGAGAGCTGTAGAAACAACTAACATGAGACCACTTTACTATCTTGTGTAATCTCGAGATTCTCTTGGATTCTCTTGGAGAATCTCAGGATTAGTCAAGGTTCTAGAATTTGGCTCCCCATCCTTGGTCATTTATAAACAGAAGACTAGACTGCTTAGTATAAGTGGTGACCACTTCCTCCTACCCTGGAAAAAACAAAAACAAATCTCTCGTCTGAACGTGATCACAGACTAGGGGACTCTGTAGGAGAATAACTGGAAGCTGAGGACAGCAGGGAAAAATAGGTGTCTTTCCTGACCATACAAATAGGTTAGTAGCTCCCCTAAAGGCTGTGTGCTCCAGGGTTTCACTATTTAACTCAACTACCATTCCCTCCATAATAGTGGATGGAACCTGTATAAGAACTGTATAAGTACAAGATATTACAGCAGCACTATTTCCTACAACTCTTCTACATGAATCTTGCCCTTCTTGTGTTATAGCTCAGACTGGTCTGGTATACTCTGAATACCTCATTCTTTTTCCTAGATATCCGAATGTGTTTACTTTTCACCTATGTAAATAATTTTCCTCCAACTTCCACCAGCTGACCAAACCCCACTCACATTTCACTGCCTAGCTGAGATCCCACCTACTTCATGAAGGCTTCAGGTCACTATTGGCAGAGCAACTTTTTGCTGCTTTAAAGAGAAATTAAGTCCATGCTTAGCATTTGATAATCAATGGAGTACTCAGTACTTTTAATCCCCTCTGATATAGCTGGCATTTGGTATGATGAAAAACACTTTATTAGGAATCAGAAGATTTATTTGGGTAGGTCACAAGCTGACTTACTCTAATTACTCATTTGAATAATGACAACACACTGTGGCAAAAAAAGAATGAAGACACTGTAATGGATTTTAAAACTGAAAATGGCATTATTCCTAACTTCATGTATTTGTCTCTATTGTAGGTGGTAAACTAAGATCATAAACTTAAATTCTTGGGATTCTTACAACAAAATGTTGAAAAGCTATACTGGTCAATTTTATAATCACATTTAAAAATGTTTTTAGACATTTATCCTGAATTTGCAGATTTTTTTCCAAATCTTTTCTTTGATCATTTCTTTTTCTCTCAAATAAGATTCTCAACAAAAAATGACCTGTCTTCCTTTTCCAATGCTTATGGGAATACTGAGTAAACATACACAATTTTATAAACAAGCACATAAAACTAAAGCGCAATAGTTATGTCTTTTCTCCCCAATCAGTAAGGGCTTCATTAAAAAGATATTTTAACATTAAACTATGAAAAAGATAACAGCTATGGCTTGGTAGCTCATAAAAGGCTGGTGTTGTGAGGAAGAGACACAAAGGTTAAAACTTTACTATTTCTCAGTCTTGTGTTTATTTTGGATATGTGAATATGTGGCTGGGTTACCTAACATTCAACTTCCAAAACTGATCACGAGGTTTTATGACAAGAGAAGTACTTTTATAACAATTTTACTGCCTAATTGAAAACAGTCTAGGGAAGCTTTAAAGGCAACAACATGAAACTTTACACAATTATAAACAACTCTGTTTCGCACCCAACCTGGGACTTCCACTCACTATAAAAGTATATTTGTGATCAACTTTGTAAAAATCTGTCAAAAGAGAGCTCTAACATCTGCCCACTAAGGGATCACATCAGCCTTTCTCCCTCTGTGGCAGAAAACACATGGGAGTCACTCAGAACTCCAGATTTCCAACAAAGCATTTCCCAGAGAGTAAGTAAGCGAAAGGACACCATCCTCTGAGATGCTGTCCGGTAGATTATTAAACAAATTTGGAAAAAATAGAAAATAGCATTAAGGCTCCAAGAGGTCCTTTAGTAAAAGATATTTTGAACCTGGCTTCCCCAAAACCTTGCAATCCCCACAAAGCAAACATCTATTAACACACCCCTATATTTGCACTCACAGAACATTTTGGGAGATATGGCAAAAATTAGGCTGCAGGTGTCAGGTAAGTAAACAAAAAACAATATTGAAAAAAATTTAAGATTTTAAACAAAAAAGCAAAAGTAAATGATAAATTAAAATGTTTAAAAATATCGGACTAGGCACAGTGGCTCACATATGTAATCCTAATATTTTGCAAGGACCAGGTGCATGGATTGCTTCAGCCCAGGAGTTCGAGACCACCCTGAGCAACATGGAGAAACCCTGTCTCTACCAAAAATACAAAAATTAGCCAGGTGTGGTGGCATGCACCTGCAGTTCCAGCTACTTAGGAGGCTGAGGTGGGAGGATGGCTGGAGTTTGGGAGGCAGAGATTGCAGTGAGCCATGATTGCATCATGCTGCACTCCAGCCTGGGCAACAGAGCAAGACCCTGTCTCAATAAACACATAAATACAAATAAAAAACAGTATTGCTTTACCATGTGGCAGAACTCAAAATGAGCTTAGCACATCCATATGTAATACTAAGGGTTTTTTAATAAAAATAATATTTTTTGTTTCTCTGAGCTTTGCAGATGAACATCATGCCCAGATAACTGTTCTGTGGTATCAACACCACAGTTAATATGTATTCTGACTATACAGAAATGATTCTTAAAAGGATGTTAGCCCCCAAAACACATATATAAGCATGTAAAGCAAATATAACTAAAAATAACTGTAGGAACAAAGAACTTCTGAAAAAAGTTCTGAAGTCTTACGTCATCACTCATATTTTTACCCTAAATGCAACTATTACTATCCAAACCATAGAAATGATCAAAGTAAGGACTGGATATATTTAGATTTTAATCACCATAATGTGTATTACGTCACATAATAGAATTTGAGTGTTTGAAAATTCTCGTTAAATTACTCATAATTTGAGGGTCTACAGAAAATTTCATAACTAACCTAACAAATTGTGATCTTTTCCCCTCCTTCTGTAAGATTTCCAATCACAAAAAAGAAGCAACACAAACTTCAGTAAAACTGCATGACAATTACCATTTGAGTCTACTAAACTGCAACTATTACCTCTAGAAGGAATTAGACAGTCAGTTTCACAGGTCCATGAGATTTCCTAAGATTATTCCTAGAAGTATCAATTATGATCACAGGCATGTGGGGACCCCTCTGTAATCGTAACATTTTCTACACCCTCTATCACAATTTACATTTGAAAAACATTGTTTTTTATGGTAAAATATATATATGTGTGTGTGTGTATATATAAATATACATATGTGTGTGTATATATATATATGGATCATTAAACCTCTACCTATCAATAACAACAATGGTTTGTAACCAGTGGTTCCAGATGCTCTTCCATAACTCTGGAATGGCAATCGTTCCGTATGCTATTCCATAAACTCTGTACCCCGGAACTCAGAAATCCAGATTTTACAGAAGTAAAAAGAGTTATTCAAGGAGGAAGAAAAAAAGGTTGAGGGTGTAATCCAAGTTTCTCTGGAGGTTGAGGCAGGAGAATCGCTTGAACCCAGGAGGCAGAGGTTGCAGTGGGCTGAGATTGCGCCACTGCACTCCAGCCTGGGCAACAAGAGCAAAACTTTGTCTCAAAAAAAAAAAAGATTGAAGGTGACTGTTAAAATGAAGTTTGAGTTACCCTAGTACATGTTAACTCAGAAACAGACTCTTAGGCTGTACAAGGATCTCATGAAGTTAAATGATTTCTCATTTAGCATCTCAGCCTTCTAAGTTATTAAGGATGAGGAACATTCTATTTTTTAAATATTACATCACCAGATGGCTCTAAATAGTTACAAATTACTTCCTTATATTGAGTTGAAAATCACCTCTTTGTAATTTGACTTATTAGTTCTGGTTTTATGCCCTGTGTTCACCAAAAACAAATAAAAACTAGTGCTTCCACATATGTAGTCCTTCAAGTAGTTGAAGACAAGCTATGGTGAACCCCCATGTCTTCCTCTCTGAATCCACAATAATTTAACCAGCTATCCTGGCACACAGAATAGAATCTCTTCCCAATCCTGGCTATTATTCTCTAAATGAACCTAAATTTATCAAATAGAGCCTTCTTAAAGTACTACCACAGAATTCAATTCAGTAATTCACATGTTGCCTGAAACACCAGAAAACAACTTCCTTAAAAGCATAGCAAGTTGGATTTACCCAGTGGCCGACCAGATCCCATTCCCTCCTGCCCCCACTCCCATCTTTGTGTTATGCTTTATCTCAAGTTCCATTTTGCTTATTATTTATTACTCTCAAGTTGTCACTGTGGACATCAGAGGCCATAAATATATATGGTTCCGGCTCCTTCCTATAAATCTTTCTGAGTCATACCTGATATCCTCCAAAGTCTGTGAATCCTGAGATTAATAACTTGGCAATTCAGTTTAAGGTCCTCTTCATAAGGCCAGTTAGCGCAAGGCAATCACATTCTTCCCAGGCCTCTTAAGAAATACTCTAACCCCAGAAAAGGCCCTTCTTTCTGGTATTAGGAGCTATAGGCCACAAACACAAATCCAGTGGATTTCAGCCATTTACCTCCCAGATCATCCCCTCCCTGAAGTTCTACCTGGAGCAGGAAAAAATAATGAAAACACCACCTGCAGTCACAAATCCTCCAGTTTCCTGGCCAAGATTTCATATTCCCTTCAAGGTACCTCCCAAAAAAAAAAAAAAAAACGCTCTCAGATTCACTGATTTTTTTGAAGAGTTTTTCATGACTCTGTCTCCTTCAGTTCTGCTCTGATCTTAGTTATTTATTTCTTGTCTTCTGCCAGCTTTTGAATTTGTTTGCTCTTGCTTCTCCATGTCTTTTTTTTTTTTTTTTTTTTTTTTTTTTGAGGCGGAGTCTCGCTCTGTCGCCCAGGCTGGAGTGCAGTGGCGCGATCTCGGCTCACTGCAAGCTCCGCCTCCCGGGTTCCCGCCATTCTCCTGCCTCAGCCTCCCGAGTAGCTGGGACTACAGGCGCCGCCACCACGCCCGGCTAGTTTTTTTTTTGTATTTTTAGTAGAGACGGGGTTTCACTGTGTTAGCCAGGATGGTCTCGATCTCCTGACCTCGTGATCCGCCCGTCTCGGCCTCCCAAAGTGCTGGGATTACAGGCTTGAGCCACCGCGCCCGGCCTCTTCTCCATGTCTTTTAACTGTGATGTTGGGGGTGTCGATTTTGGATGATTCCTGCTTTCTCTTGTGAGCATTTAGTGCTACAAATTTCCCTCTACATACTGCTTTAAATGTGTCCCAGAGATTCTGGTATGTTGTGTTTTTGTTCTCATTGGTTTCATTATTTGTGCCTTCATTTTGTTATTTACCCAGTAGTCATTCAGGACAGGTTGTTCAGTTTCCATGTAGTTGTGCAGTTTTGGGTGAGTTTCTAAATCCTGAGTTCTAATTTCATTGCACTGTGGTCTGAGAGACTGTTTTGTTACAATTTCCGTTCTTTTGCATTTGCTGAGGAGTATTTTACTTCCAATTATGTGGTCAATTTTAGAATAAGTGTGACGGTGTGCTGTGAAGAATGTATATTCTATTGATTTGGCATAGTGAGTTCTGTAGATGTCTATTAGTTTCACTTGGTGCAGAGCTGAGTTTAAGTCCTGGATATCCTTGTCAACTTTCCGTCTCACTGATCTGTCTAATATTGACAGTGGGGTGTTAAAGTCTCCCACTAGTATTGTGTGGGAGTCAAAGTCTCTTTGTAGGTCTCTAAGAACTTGCTTTATGAATCTGGGTGCTCCTGTATTGGGTGCATATATATTTAGGATAGTTAGCTCTTCTTGTTGCATTGAGCCCTTTACCATTATGTAATGCCTTCTTTGTCTCTTTTGATCTTTGTTGGTTTAAAGTCTATTTTATCAGAGACTAGGATTGCAACCCCTGCTTTTTTTTGCTTTCCATTTGCTTGGTAAATATTCCTCCATCCCTTTATTTTGAGCCTACGTGTGTCTTTGCACATGAGATGGGTCTCCTGAATACAGCGAACCAATGGGTCTTGACTCTATCCAACTTGCCAGTCTATGTATTTTAACTGGGGCATTTAGCCCATTTACATTTAAGGTTAATATTGTTATATGTGAATCTGATCCTGTCATTATGATGCTAGCTGTTTATTTTGCCCGTTAGTTGATAAACAGAACCAATGGCAAAAACCACATGATTATCTCAATACATGCAGAAAAGGCCTTCGACAAAATTCAACAGTGCTTCATGCTAAAAACTCTCAATAAACTAGGTATTGATGAAATGTATCTCAAAATAATAAGAGCTATTTATGACAAATGCACAGCCAATATCGTACTGAATAGGCAAAAACTAGAAGCGTTCCCTTTAAAAACCAGCACAAGACAAGGATGCCCTCTCTCAGTACTCCTATTCAACATAGTGTTGGAAGTTCTGTCCAGGGCAATCAGGCAAGAGAAACAAAGGGTATTCAATTAGGAAAAGAGGAAATCAAATTGTCTCTGTTTGCAGATGATATGATTGTATATTTAGAAAACCCCATCATCTCAGTCTAAAATCTCCTTAAGCTGATAAGCGAATTCAGCAAAGTCTCAGGATACAAAATCAATGTGCAAAAATCGCAAGTATTCCTATACATCAATAACAGACAGAGAGCCAAATCATTAGCGAACTCCCATTCACAATTGCTACAAAGAGAATAAAATACCTAAGAATACAACTTACAAGGGATGTGAAAGACCTCTTCAAGGAGAACTAAAAACCACCGCTCAAGGAAATAAGAGAGGACACAAACAAATGCAAAAACATTTCATGCTCATGGATAGGAAGAATCAGTATCGTGAAAATGGCCATACTGCCCAAAGTAATTTATAGATTCAATGCCATCCCCATCAAGCTACCATTGACTTTCTTCACAGAATTGGGAAAAAAAACTACTTTAAATGCATATGGAACCAAAAAAGAGACTGCATAGCCAAGATAATCCTAAGCAAAAAGAACAAGGCTGGAGGCATCACACTACCTGACTTCAAACTATACTACAAGGCTACGGTAACAAAAACAGCCTAGTACTGATACCAAAACAGACATATAGACCAATGGAACAGAACAGAAACCTCAGAAATAACACTACACATCTACAACCATCTGATCTTTGACAAACCTGACAAAAACAAGCAATGGGGAAAGGATTCCCTATTTAATAAATGGTGTTGGGAAAATTGGCTAGCCATATGCAGAAAGTTGAAACTGGATCCCTTCCTTACACCTTATACAAAAATTAACTCAAGATGAATTAAATACTTAAACGTAAGACCTAAAACCGTAAGAACCCTAGAAGAAAACCTAGGCAATATCATTCAGGACATAGGCATGGGCAAAGACTTCATGACTAAAACACCAAAAGCAATGACAACAAAAGCCAAAATAGACAAATGGGATCTAATTAAACTAAAGAGTTTCTGCACAGCAAAAGAAACTATCATCAGAGTGAACAGGCAACCTACAGAATGGGAGAAAATTTTTGCAATCTATCCACCTGACAAAGGGCTAATATCCAGAATCTACAAAGAACTTAAACAAATTTACAAGAAAAAAAAAGAACCCCATCAAAAAGTGGGCAAAGGATATGAACAGACGCTTCTCAAAAGAAGACATTTATTAGCCCATCTAATTTTTGTATTTTTAGTAGAGATGGCGTTTCACCATTCTACTACTATTTTTAGTAGAGACGGGGTTTCATCATGGGGTTTTTAGTAGAGACGTTGGTCAGGCTGGTCCCAAACTCCTGACCTTGTGATCTGCCCACCTCAGCCTCCCAAAGTGCTGGGATTACAGGCATGAGCCACCGTGCCCAGCCTCCATTTTCCTTCTTATGTCTACTTTCTCTCTTACCCCCCATTGCCCTCTCTTCTTCAGCAAGATGTCAGTTAAGCAGTGTTAATTATGACTGCAACAGGCACCAGTGCCCAACACATGCAGCCCTACCATCATCCGCCTCTCGTTTTATAAACCTCTAAAGTGGATTCACTTTCTGATATTTAACCTCCATAAATGTACATGTACTTGTGTCTTATCTACATTTTAACTTGGAAGACTGTTGTACTGGCATGGAGCTGACCAGGATGCCGGGGTCACATCACAGCCCCCACCATTTCTAAGTTGACATATGGCCATCTCATTATCTGGAATCCACAGAAACACCTAAGCCTGTGGCATGGAACAGAATAGATTTTCCATTTGAGAGGTATTTTCTGTGTGACTCTTGTTTGAAGGAGATGGTGATGGTGGGGAGAGGTGAAGGAGGTAGGGAGTGCCCTCCAAATGCAAAAATAACAAATATAATGATTGACCATCTGGGCATTCTCACTCATTGATTTGTTTTTTAAGCTGTTGCCACAAACCCCCCTTTTGTAGCTTTTGCTTCGGCTGGGGGTAGGAGGTAAGGTTTATTCAATCCTGCCCTGGGTAGGGAGAAAGTTAATCTGTAGCAGGACAAGCCGCAGACAAAACCCTTCAGACACTGAGTTAAAGAAGGAAGGGCTTTATTCGGCCAGGAGCTTCAGCAAGACTCATGTCTCCAACAACTGAGCTCCCCGAGTGAGCAATTTCTGTCCCTTTTAAGGGCTCACAACTCTAAGGGGATCCACGTGAGAGGGTCGTGATCGATTGAGCAAGCAGGGGTACATGACTGGGGGCTGCATACACCAGTAATTAGAATGGAACAGAACAGGACAGGGATCTTCACAGTGCTTTTTTAATGCAAGTAACTGATTAGGTCAGGGGTTGATCTTTAACTACCAGGCCCAGCGTGTGGTGCGGGGCTGTCTGCTTGTAGATTTCATTTCTGCCTTTTAGTTTTTTTTTTTTTTTTTTTGAGACGGAGTCTCGCTCTGTCACCCAGGCTGGAGTGCAGTGGCCGGATCTCAGCTCACTGCAAGCTCCGCCTCCTGGGTTTACGCCATTCTCCTGCCTCAGCCTCCCGAGTAGCTGGGACTACAGGCGCCCGCCACCTCGCCCAGCTAAGTTTTTGTATTTTTAGTAGAGACGGGGTTTCACTGTGTTAGCCAGGATGGTCTCGATCTCCTGACCAAGTGATCCGCCCGTCTCGGCCTCCCAAAGTGCTGGGATTACAGGCTTGAGCCACCGCGCCCGGCCTGCCTTTTAGTTTTTATGTCTTCTTTCTTTGGAGGCAGAAATTGGGCATAAGACAATATGAGGGGTGGTCTCCTCCCTTAAATCAAGCCATGTGATTTTTCGGAAAAGTGAATGGAACATGCTGCCTCTTCACTTCTGTTAGTGCTTCCACATGGAAACAAAATGCAACACAATTTTTCCTAAACCTGTTCTGATTTAGCTCTCCTCTCTGGCAGCGTTACCATTAGTGGAAAGCCAACTGTCACAGTCTACTGGAGTTTTCTCTGGGCATTTGTTTCATTGCTCCTTCTCTTGATTGAGGCTATTTTATTCTTTCGGTTTTAAAGGAGTATATGGTGCCTGTCCTTTTTTTTTTTTTTTTTTTTTTTTTTTTTTGAGATGGAGTCTCACTCTGTTGCCCAGGCTGGAGTGCAATGGTTCAATCTTGGCTCACTGCAACCTCCACCTTTTGAATTCAACTGATTCTCATGCCTCAGCCTTCCAAATAGCACCATGCCCGGCTAATTTTTGTATTTTTTAGTAGAGACGGGGTTTCACCATGTTGGCCAGGCTGGTCTCCAACTCCTGACCTCAAGCCATCCACCCACCTCGGCCTCCCAAAGTGCTGGGATTACAGGCATGAGCCACCACATCCGGCCTATGGTCCCTCTCCTGAATTGGTTTACCCCACCAGGTCTGTCTCCTTCGCTTTCTGCAGCCTGAATCAATTGTGTTGATGGGCTCTCCTAAGAGCTTTTCTGAGTTAGTTAACTTTGACTCGCCTCTTAGGTGGTCTTCATGCTCTACAGGCAAGGCTGAGATGCTAAGATTTAAAAAAAGAATGCTGTTCTACAGGCAAGGCTGAGATGCTAAGATTTAAAAAAAGAATGCTGTTTTAGATCAAGTTGATAGCATTTGTTCTCAATATGCATTTTTAAAGCGTTTTTAAATTTACTGTTCACTTAGGCATATGAAAGAAGTGTGATTGTATTCAATGACTAGAGCAGCAGTGCAACTTGGGCCATCCCCTAGGGGAGAGAGATTGATAATACTCCATCTTCAAGGGCATTCTTTAAAGTGAGCCAGGTTAGTTCTTTTCCCGCTGGCATTTCTTTTTTTTTTTTTTTTTTTTTTTTGAGACAGAGTCTCGCGCTGTGTCACCCAGGCTGGAGTGCAGTGGCGCGATCTCGGCTCACTGCAAGCTCCGCCTCCCAGGTTCACGCCATTCTCCTGCCTCAGCCTCCGAGTAGCTGGGACTACAGGCGCCCGCCACCACGCCCGGCTAGTTTTTTGTGTTTTTAGTAGAGACGGGGTTTCACCATGTTAGCCAGGATGGTCTCGATCTCCTGACCTCGTGATCCACCCGCCTCGGCCTCCCAAAGTGCTGGGATTACAGGCTTGAGCCACGGCGCCCGGCCTCCCGCTGGCATTTCTAAGGAATGAAGTCGATAGTGCTGAAGATGCATTGAATTTTATTTTTGAGTCCTAAAAATAGAAACTAACCCTTTAAACTTGTGCATACTATGTTTATCTTTCCCATAGAGTGGGATTCCTTTAGCTATCCCGTAGGATTCTACCTCTGGGTTTTTATAGGCCTTTGGCTAGAAA
Source organism: Papio anubis (assembly GCF_008728515.1). Taxonomy (NCBI): domain Eukaryota; kingdom Metazoa; phylum Chordata; class Mammalia; order Primates; family Cercopithecidae; genus Papio; species Papio anubis. Next base: position 126,784,432 of record NC_044982.1, on the reverse strand, counting down.
GAATGAATGTTCCTCAGCTCTCAAGCCAGCTGCATTCAGAAGATAGGAATACCTCAAGGCTCCTAGCATTTTTCCTATTTCATTTTCATTGAGACTGATAACATTTTGCTGAGAGCACAGTGACAGAGGAATGTGGCCATTGTTTGCAGCCCAGTGATTGGTTCCCAGCTGGCTCCCACGCAGGAAGAAGCACCCCTGAGCTCTCCTCAGTATTTCCAGATGTAATGAAAGAGGACCTTTTTCTGCACAAAGGCAGCCCCAGCTTTTGGCTTGTGTGCAGGAGTTCTGATAGTACTCATTGGTGCATTCATGGGAAATGAACGAGTAGTAGCCACAGTCTTTCAGAACCTGGGTTCTGGGGAGTGGGAGCGAAAAATAAAAAATGCGCCTTGTTGGTTTAATTGATCCCCAGGTTTCTTTCCTTCTGTCAACTTCAGGTTTGTGTTCATAGCAACCAGACTGAATATGCAAAAGTCTTAGGTTCAAGCAAATCTATAATCTATGCATATTTGAATGGGCTTGGTGACATCATGTACACAAAGTACATTTGGGTAGAAGTGCATGTGCTAAGTCTCCTTTTCATCATACTATATTGTCCTTTTCATACTGTATTTCTTCTTTTTTGTTTGAGACAAGGTCTTGCTGTGTCTCGCAGGCTGGAGTGCAGTGGCGCAATCATAGCTCATGGCAGCCTTGAACTCCGGGGCTCAAGTGCTCCTTGTGCCTTGGCCTGCTGAATGTCTAGGGCTACAGGCATGTACCATCATGCCCGGCTATTTTTTTTATTTTTTAATAGTCAGGGTCTCACTATGCTGCCCAGGCCAGTCTCAAATGCCTGATCTCAAGCAATCGTCCTGCCTCAGCCTCCCAAAGTGCTGGGATTACAAGTATGAGCCACTGTGCCCAGCCCTGTACTTCCCCTCTTGAAAGAGCCCAAAATATTACCAGCTTTTGCTCATCTGGCTAGGCCACTTAGGTAGTTAGAATCCACCATCCCCTGATGCAGAAACCTTTCAGGTGGGGTAAATTTGTTTGTTTGTTTGTTTTGAGACAGAGTCTCATTCTGTCACCCAAGCTGGAGTGCAGTGACACAATCTCAGCTCACTGCAACCTCAGGTGAAGTAAATTAACAAACATTTTAAACACCTATGTGAGTTTGGCATCACACAGAAACTCCTCTCTGGGAGGCTGGCCGGGGCTTTCCCAGTCAGACTAATGGGTTTTTGGTTTCTCTCTTTTCAAGACTTGCAGCGCATCAGTTTAAAGGGTGAGTCAGCCAGTAAAAGGAAGGGGCCCCACCTGGAAGGGGCCCATAAACATCAAAGAAATGTGAAGAGTGACTTTGCTAGACTCCTCCTCAAGGATGCTCTTCTTGAGGTCCCCAGACCAGCAGCATCAACATCCATCAGCATCACCTGAGAACTTGTCAGAAATGCACATTCTTGGCTGGGTGTGGTAGCTTACATCTGTAATCCCAGTGCTTTGGGAGGGTGAGGCGGGTGGATCACTTGAGGTCAGGTTCAAGACGAGCCTGGCCAACATGGTGAGCCAGGCATGGTCGCAGGAGCCTGTAATCCCAGCTATTCTGGAAATTGAGGCAAAAGAATGGCTTGAACCAGGGAGGCAGAGGTTCCAGTGAGCCGAGTTGCGCCACTGCACTCTAGCTTGGGCAACAGAGCGAGACTCTGACAAAAAAAGGAAAAAAAAAAAGAAAGAAAGGAAGGAGGGAGAAAGAAAGAAAAGAAATGCACATTCTCAGTCCCCACTCCAGGCCTACTGAACCAGAAACTGAGAGTGGGGCCCAGCAGTCTGTATTTTAACAGCCTCCAGGTGATTCTGACTAATTCTCAAGTTTGAGAATCCACCTGGGGCTTGCAGGGGTCACTCTTCAGGTGGCCCCTAATGCCCACTGGTGATATGGGTCCTGTGTGCTGCTGAGCTCAGCATCGTGCAGTCAAGTGGGCTGACTGTGACACAGGCATATGCTCCCACCCCTGAGAAGCCACCGAGACCTCCTTCCCTCATCCTCTGTGGCCTCCCCAACAAATGACTGCCAAGACATCAATGAAAAGTCTGGGCCGGGCGCGGTGGCTCAAGCCTGTAATCCCAGCACTTTGGGAGGCCGAGATGGGTGGATCACGAGGTCAGGAGATCGAGACCATCCTGGCTAACAAGGTGAAACCCCATCTCTACTGAAAAATACAAAAAACTAGCCGGGCGAGGTGGCGGGCGCCTGTAGTCCCAGCTACTCAGGCGGCTGAGGCAGGAGAATGGCGTGAACCTGGGAGGCGGAGCTTGCAGTGAGCCGAGATCCGGCCACTGCACTCCAGCCTGGGCGACAGAGCGAGACTCCGTCTCAAAAAAAAAAAAAAAAAAAAAAAAGAAAAGTCTGTATGAAGTGGATCCAAATTATTAGCCTGCCTACCGCTCCTTGTGCATCTCATCAATTGAACCCATCTCTAGACCAAGGGCCCTTTAGGTGAAGAACCAGCCCAGAAGGGAAAGAGAAAATAATAGAACCAAGGGACCTCCAGATGGGAACGGTAGTCAGTGCGCAGTTTAGAGTCAGGGACATGTTAGCACCCTGGATACGTGCACATGCCCTGATCTTTGCTTTCCATCTGTGGTCAACGCCTATGTGGCTTTTTCTTATATCCTTTAAATACATATCTGACTTAGTATCATCTCACAGAAGGTGAGAAGATAAAGAATCATAATGAAGCAGCAGCAAGCCACAGACCAGTGTACACTCACACTGAAATCCTCTTTTTCCCACCCTCTCCCTCAAGAAAACATCCCTGCTGACTGAGCAGCATGATGGCCATAGTGAAGCAGAGTGGCCCCCAGGGGTCCCGCTCTGTCCTCGCACACGCGCACACAGGAGGAGCCAATGAAGTGGATCCAAGGAGAGATGACAAACACTGCACAGGAATGTCTGTCAAAACTCTTCTGGGGGACACGAGTGCTCTACCACGGGCATAAGTATGCCCTGAATTTCTGCAGCTGAAGCCACATAGTCTGGTGACCAAGCATTTGGTTCCTAGCTTCAGTCTTTGGTTCAAATCCCTGCTTGGCAACTTACTACCACACCTTACTACCAAAATGTGACCTTGAGCAGTAACTTCCTTAAGCCTCAGTTTTCTCATCTGTAAAAGGGGGATGATAAATCATGAAGTTGATGGAAGGATTAAATGAGGGTAATAAATGTGAATGTATAGTGTCTGGCTATGGTATGGCTTTATAAATGTTAGCTGTGTTAGAGTTGTTCTTTTCAAACCATGGATCACAACCATTGATGGTTTGCAACCAGTATTTTTTTCAAGAAAAATTTTTAATGCATTACATATTGCAGGATAAGTATTATTTTATGGCACTTTGGGGGTTGTGTGTATATGTATTCTGGAATGTAACAGAAAAATATTTCCTCTTGTGAGTTACAATATAGAGGTATGAAATCTCATAAAAAGACAGAAAAAAATAACCAACAGATGCTAGGCTTAATGCTCGGTGATGAAATAATCTGTACAAGAAACCCCCATGACACAAGTTTACCTATATAACAAACCTGCACATATACCCTGAACTTAAAATAAACGTTAAAAACAAAAAACAAAGCAAAAAAATAAAAATTAGCCAGGGATGGTTGTGTGTGCCTACAGTTGCAGCTACTCAGGAGGCTAAGCCAGGAGGATCACTTGAGACCAGGTCAAGGCTGCAGTGAGCCATGATCTGCACTCCAGTCTGGGCAAGAGAGCAAGACCCTGTCTCAAAAAAAAAAAAAAGTATTTATCATTTTTAGTTGACAGATAACATTGTATGTTTTATTGTATAGAACAGTATGTTCTGAAGAACATTTACATCGTAGAATGGTTAAATCCATCTTCTAGTACATTTCTGAGGGTGGGGATGGTCTTGCAGACCTGATACAGTTTTTCAATTCCTTCTCACCCAAAACCCCCTTAGCACTCTTGAACGAATGCAGCTGACTTTTTAAATAACCCATTAAATGAAGCCTACTAATTTCTTGTTCCTAATTTTTAGTATCTCTTTTAGCAATAGGATTATGCAAATTGAAGAAAAGCAAACTGTTATTGAAGTACTTCAGAGCTTAAAAGAACCTGTTGAGTACATTAAAGAAAGTATTGACCAAAAATTATCCCTTTAAGTGTCCAAGCTGTTCTTAAAAAGAACAATATTACTTAAGAACAGGAAAATAAATTCCTGTTTAAGTGGATAATTATTATGGCACTTGCCATGACTATCTTTTGAAATGGTTTCAGCCCTTGGAGAACTCTATTCTTTTACATGGACTTCTGGCCTGTGAGCAAGTGAAATTTTTATATGTAGCATTGAAGAAGAAAATAAAAGTTGATGACAATGCTCTTTTTTGTCAGTGGATTCTTAAAAAGCTATCTGATGAAGAGATGCAATGTAATCCTGAAGAGTAGGAAAGCAATTTATGCCATGAAAGATGGTATTATATACTTCAACAAATCATATTTGAAGAGAAGCTCTCTGGGTTGTTAACTTTATGCCAATACACGCCCAGTATACTGGCTCATCATGCTAATGTTGCATATGTTTTCTCATTAATGAGGGTTCAATGGACAAAAGAATAAAATGAGCATATGATAACTGTAGAAGCTGTGTTACAATGTAAATGGAACTTAGACTGTCACTGTAAGGAATTTTATAAGCACATTCTACAAAACAAAGAACCATTAATGAGAGCCAAATCATTGGAGAAATATAATTAAAGAGGCATGTAATTTAGATACTGATACTTTATTTCAAATAAACAAGTAATTGTTAAAGTATGTTCTGTGCAATATTTTCCTATATCTGAGTGCATGTATGCATGGACAATTAGAAATTCTGATGTAATTAGGCATCCTGTATTTTTATTTGCTAAGTCTGGCAACCCTTGATACATAGGTTACTTGTCCAGAGACACTGCTAGTAAGTGACTGGGCCAGGATTTAGCAGCACAAAACGGACTAAGACAAGTAAGTATATGAGAAGGACAGGGTGATGGCAGCGTCATGTAAGATAAGTAAATCCTCATCTACCATAAGATGCCATGAATTTTTATATTAAATAAATGAATTGAGAGATAATAAAGACACGGCACTGTTTCAATATGCTCTGAAACATACCTGCCATTTATGACTTATTCCCAACAATGGATTCTCTTCCATTTTAGTAGTTAGTTGCTTTCTCCCTGTCTCTGAGTGCTGTGTCCTGTCTTGTGTTCTCCTGTGTCCTACTAGTACTACTACAGAGTTAATTATCAAATATTTAATGAGTTTCATTTATGAGCCAAGCTCTTTTAATTATACTCCCCTTGACAGAAAACAGTTACCTCCTGATGGGATCAGAATTGAAACATGGGTTTTTTCTTCCCTCCATCCCTTGTTCACGCATACCCAATCACCCTACAGGCAGCAGGTAAAGGGCAGACATCAGAGACAGCCCAGGATGGAAGGGTTCGTTCTTTCCGCTTCCTGGAGCTTCAGTTCCGGTCGCCCATACTCTGGCCCCAGTAGCTGTCTGAAGTGCTCTACTAGCGGGCCAATCCCATTGTCTATTTTTAGTCTGTAGTTTTATTGGAATACTGTGTAATCTCAGATTGGAGTTGGCCCTCTAACAACCTCAGCCCCAGAGAACCTTCACCAGCTGGGAAAGCTTCTTGCCCTCCAACAGGAAGGAATTACTCTCAAAAACTTCTACTCTGTATTTCTGTTTTACAGGCTTTACTGTGCTCAGAGAATATCTATATATAAGGTTCAATAACTCTACAAGGCAGGCAGCCTGGATATTATCCCCATTCTGCAGATGAGGAACAGCACCATGGAAAGGTTATACGTGGCCATTATGCACTAGTGCAGCCATACCAATTGTTAAAAAAAAAAAAAAAATTCCAAACCAGGTGGTAAATAACTGTTGCCCCAAATCTTCTAAGTTATTCTGCTAATAGTTATTCAAGCTTTTGTCCCAAAGCCTCTCTTTACCCCTGGCTGTCCTAGACCTTCCCCCAGGACATCCTAGACCTCACTACAATTCACCAAGTGAAGGATTAATGCCTAGCACAGCAGGAATCTTGGGGACCATCCCTCTGATGGGTCAGAACCTGCCCCATATTAGAATATATTTTCATACTTTCCCTGGTTATATGACTGTCCCTAGATTACATGAGTAAATAACAAAAATAGGAAATTTATACTGAGGCAACTCAGTTTAATGGGGCAGGGAAATGGACTAAAGCCTGCCTTGGCCAGTGTTTGTCTTCCCTTAGTCTTCCTCTTAGAACATTTTAACATTACATGTGTTCGAAGCCGTCTGATGATAATCCAAATTCTTTTTCAAAGTCTTATAAATATTCATACACCTTCCTCATAATCAAAGGCATAGCTGGAGAGTTAGAGCTGGGCTCTGTTACCTTTACCCATCAGAGCTAAGGGCTTTGTATTTCCAATATTTAGTTTATCATCTGATGCAAGGCTCTGGAACAAGGTTTCTGATGTCAAGGTGTCAGGAGCTACCAGGTCTCCTCACAGACATTTCCAGTGCTCATAGAGGCAGGTGTATGACAAATCCCATGCACCCACAAGAAGAAAATATAACCAAATGAAACATGAAAGAACACACATGTTTGAATTGGGGATGAAGGTCACAGCCCCACTTCTCCTCTCAATAAGGCCTTTTTACTTATCCTTGTGTCTGGGTGGTGATGATGATGGAAGTGAAGTTTAACTAGGATGCGATTGTGAGGAGTTTTCAATATGGCACATGGGCTTTCGGCTACATTAAACATGTGACAAAAAGTGCTCATTTGAGTCAGGCTATCATTGTAGCTAGCCATGCATCCAGTGAAGTTTCCTAAACTGTTGCAAGCTGATCTGATCCATTCATGAGTTCTAAGATCAGTTCAGCTTGCAACAGTTTAGGAAAGGACTCCAGAGGCCACAGCCACTGATGCGGATGTGGAACGGGCTCTTGAAACCCCCAGAGGTGACCAGCAGAACCATGGCCAGACTCTGACTAAAAAGGGCATAAAGGACTACTTTAGATACCTCAGATAAGTGGAATCATATAATGATTGTCATTTTGTGACTGGCTTATTTCATTTAATGTCTTCAAGTTTCATCCATGTTGTAGCATTTACAGAAATTACAGAATTTCCTTCCTTATTAATGCTAAAAATATTCCATTGCATGTATATATTACATTTTGGTTATCCATTCATGCATCAATGAATATCTGGGTTGCTTCTATCTCTTGGTTATTTGGAAAGATACTGTTACGAACATGGGTGTGCAAATATCTCTTTGAGACACTGCTTTCAATTGTTTTGGATATACACCCAGAAGTGAGATTGCTTGATCACATGGTAGTTCTATTTTTAGTATTTTGAGGAATCACAATAGTTCATTAATTTTGATTGCTGAACAATGTTCTATGGCTACACTATATTTTGTTTATTCACACGTTGGTTGATAGACATTTGACTTGTTACCACTTTTTGCTGTTAAGAACGATGCTGCTATGAACATTCATGTGTAGGTCTTTGTGTGGACATATGTCTTTATGTCTACTGGGTAGATACTTACAAGTGAAATTTCTGAGTTGTATGATAAATGTATCTGTAAATTTTGAAGAAATAGACACACTATTTTCCACAGTGGCTGCACCATTTTGCATTCCCACCAGCAATGTATGAGGGTTCCCATTTCTCCACAACTTTGCCAACACTTGTTGTCTTTTTCATTACTGGCTGAAAGTCTCAAGGAAGACTGTGCACTCAGGATCATCTTTATGACTAAGTTTACAGTTTCTAGGAAACACAGACGGATACTAGGGCAAGTTTTAAGACATCAGAAGAAACCAACAGACAAATCCAGAATGAGGGACATTCCATAATGTGTAAGACAGTTGAAGCATGGTCTCTTCAAAGAGTCTTTTTTTTTTTTTTTAAAGAACTCTTGGCCAGGTGCGATGGCTCACACCTGTAATCCCAGAATTTTGGGAGGCCGAAACGGGTGGATCATGAAGTCAGGAGTTCAAGACCAGCCAGGCCAAGATGCTGAAACCCTGTCTCTACTAAAAATACAAAAATTAGCTGGGCGTAGTGGCAGATGCCTGTAATCTCAGCTACTTGGGAGGCTGAGGCAGGAGAACTGCTTGAACCCAGGAGGTGGAGGTTGCAGTAAGTCAAGATCGCACCACTGCATTACAGCCTGGGTGACACGGTAAGACTCTGTCTCAATAAATAAACAAACAAAAAAACAAACTATAGCATGTAGCATATGTGCTGTACACAAAGTAGGTGTAAATATTTCTACTGAATGAGTGAATGAGTGAATGAATGAATGAATGGATTAAATTCTGAAGTTTGGAGAAGACTTACACGGGAAGAACACAGTGGGTGCGCAGAAGGAGCTGATACAAAGAAGCAGAGAGATTTTTCTGAAGATATCTCAAGGTACCGTCTATGTACACATAGATCTTCTTAGAATTGGGAACCATAAGGCCACTGAGAGCCCTTGGAAACCATTAACCCTTCTTGCCCATCCGCAGCACAGCTGGTGTAAGCTCTTTCGACTCAGTGAGAAATATCCCTTTCTTAGCTTTGAGGACAATGCTTATTTTTCCCATTCATTAAAATGCATACACCTGCAAAAATCAATTTTTTGATGATGGTGCAATCAGGATCAGAACACCATTAAACTGTTCCTGTTGCTGCTGATTAGAATTAACTCATTAGCACAGAGGGCTAAGCTGGAGGTGCCAACAGCTCGGCTTCCTGCTTCACATCTCTTTCTGCTCAAAGGCCTGGAAGGAAATGAAATATACTTAGTTGAAAATATCTAGTGGCTTTGCAGGAAACGGGTCTGCTCTTCACTGACCTGGAAGAAAAGAGTTCCACTCATGAATTCTAAGGAAATTTAGCCTCAAAATGGGAACTTGGAAGAGACAACCAGAAAACCCCAGTACTTATAACGCTGTTTGGAACACGTCACTCATCTGGGTCAGGCGCAGTCGTTCTAGCTTAACTCATGTACACTGGTAACCTAGTGGTCCCAGACCTTGTGGGGAGCAGTCCTGCGCAAGGCCCTTAGGAGACAGAGCGGAAAGCCCGGCAGCTTGATTTTGTAAGACTAGCAGAGCCACCTTGTGGTTGCTTTAGAAAATTGTGTTTGAGACTGTGGTCTCAAAACACTAGAAACAGCATTAAATGATAACCCCAGAGGCAGGAGATGCAAAAAGGAGGAAAGCAGCCAGCATTACCAAGGAAACTTGGAAGCAGAGATAGTAAGTAGCATTAAAAAAATTAGTTCTGGGCCGGGCGCGGTGACTCAAGCCTGTAATCCCAGCACTTTGGGAGGCCGAGACGGGCGGATCACGAGGTCAGGAGATCGAGACCATCCTGGCTAACACGGTGAAACCCCGACTCTACTAAAATACAAAAAAAAAAAAAAAAATTAGCCGGGCGAGGTGGCGGGCGCCTGTACTCCCAGCTACTCGGGAGGCTGAGGCAGGAGAATGGCAGGAACCCGGGGGGGCGGGGCTTGCAGTGAGCTGAGATCCGGCCACTGCACTCCAGCCTGGGCGACAGAGCCAGACTCCGTCTCAAAAAAAAAAAAAAAAAAAAAAAAATTAGTTCTGTTGACAACTGTGTTTAAGCAATTTTGAGTTAAAGTTAAAATAACTTCCTTCTCAGACCCTCTAAGATGTTCTCATTGATTGTGAATCTCTAAGCAGTATATGAAGCAGTATTTGAAGGATTAGTATGTGTGATCTGAATTTGATAAACACTATTTAGAGCCACATGGCAAATGACATAAAAATCACACCTATCAGTACATGGAAACGTTCCTCCATTATTAGAGAAATCGAATTACTAGAAAACAATAATGTTCTTTGATGAGGCTAGCCCAGAAGACTCAAGTGTGGATTCTTTCAGCGGGCCAGTTCAGTTCCTTCAGGTGCATTTGATCTAATTCGAGCGGAGCATTCCCTTCCGACGTTCCTGAAAGATGGTCACACAGGCAGTGGCTGACAATGCCGCGGACCTCACCATGCTTGGAACTCATCAATGTGAAGTGACTCATTCCCTCTCTGTTCAACTCTGTAGGAATTTCTTATATTGGGCTGAAGTCAGCCTCTATGCCTTACATGAATTGGTCTTAGTTCTGCCATTTGAGTTCCACAGAGCGACTGATATTTTTCCTTCATGACAATCTTTCAGGAATTTGAACAGTTGTTATTTCATCTCATCTCAAAATCATCTCCAAGGAAAGCTACCCCAGCATTTTCTATCATCTATAATAGTACCTGGATGTGGTTTTCAGACTCTTCAACCTGCTGATTACCCTCCTAAAAGCGCTTCCTCTGCCTCGGTGTCCCTCTTAAAAAGTGTGTGACCTGGAATTGGATACAGCACTTCAGAGCAATGGACAGTGGGACTACCTGGATATTATACACACACAGAAATTATTTAATGAAGTCTGTAATTGTATCAAGGTGTTGAGCTTTTTGAGCACCAATATTCCCGAGTTAAAAAAAAAAAAAAAATCTTTTTACATAGTTGCTAAGCCAGGATTCCCACATTCTCTACGTTTGTATGTACATTGTTTTTTATAACGTAAATGTCACACTTCATTCAGTCCTACTTAATTCAATTGGTAGTAACACATCATTTTAGCTTCTTGAGATATTCTTCCCTACCACTGACTTATCTATTTGTTCATCCTTCAATTCATTCAATAAAGATTTATTGAACAACTTTTATGTATTAATCATTTCTTAGGCTCTGGGGATTCAAAGACAGTGTCTGTTCCAAAGGAGCTTACTAACATCTAGTAAGAGGGCACTGATAATTGTTTCTATAATGTCACTAGGTCCTATAGTTATCACTAGTAACCTTTCTCCAAAATTAGATTGACCCACACAACTACAACTGTTTAGTTGGGGTTCTTCTAACAGATAAAACTTTATCTGAAGTTATCATGAGAAATTTATCAGTTGTCTTGCTGAAAACAAGATTAGGCCTACATTATTAAACCAAGAAAATGTTGCCAGGCGCGGTGGCTCATGCCTGTAATCCCAGCACTTTGGGAGGCTGAGGCGAGCCGATCACGAGCTCAGGAGATCGAGACCACCCTGGCTAACACGGTGAAACCTCGTTTCTACTAAAAACACAAAAATTAGCCTGGCAAGCTGGCAGGCACACCTGTAATCCCAGCTACTTGGGAGGCTGAGGCAGGAGAATGGTGTGAACCAGGGAGGCGGAGCTTGCAGTGAGCCGAGATCGCACCATTGCACTCCAGCCTGGGCGACAGAGTGAGACTTCGTCTCTACAATTAAAAAAAAATAAGAAGAAGAAATAAAGAAAATGTCTTCCATATTCAAAATGGTTCAAACCCTAACATTAAATGCAGACACAAGTCAATTTAATTGTATATCAAATTGCTAACATAACACCAGAGAAAGTATAATCAATTCAAGTAATTTATGAAAATAATATAATTTAAGTGAATAACATCCTGCGGTCAAAAATAACTGCAAAAAATCTTGAATTCATGTAATAGGTTTGTTGTTAGTAAAGCAACGAGTATAATTCTGAAACTATTTTGTGTATAATTGTAGGATAAAACAAATAAATATATTGATATTTTGGAGAAGAAAACATCAAGCCTCTCACTGTAGGAGAATTTGGAATGAGTGTAGATGCAAAAGAACTCTGTAGCATTGGATTTGAATTGGAGATGTTATATAAAATCAATATTTTTTAAAAATATAGCATATACTCCAGGGATACCCACTGAAAGGGCTTCAAAACATTGATATCCCAGTAACTGGAGCACTTGCAAGCATCATGACACTTCACCTCTGCATGTTTTGGCATGTATCTCCCAAGAACAAAGATATTCTCCTAAGGAACCACAATACCATTATGACATATAAGGATTTACTATTGATTCCTCGGCAAAAGGAATCAGGGCTCTTTAGAGCAATGGATGATTCCAGGAAAGTATAAGATGAGCCTGGAAAGTCTTCTGATTCTAGAAGGTGAGGATATGTTCAAAGACTAATGGAGACACGCCAAAAGGACACAAGAGCCAGCTTGAGGAGGCTCCCATGTTCAACTTTAGGGCCATTTGAGCACCAAAATTAATAATGAAGTAATGGATTATAATGGAATGAGTAAAAAAGAATCCATTTGTGTAGATACTATAAACCCAGGCTGGAGGGGAAGAGAAGAGATTCTTTTTTTCTAAAGAATATCAGTTAATTTCCTCAGCACAGAGATCATTCTCAAGGATAGACCATATGTTAGGTCACAAAACAAGTCTTAAAAGATCCAAAAATTGAAATTTGTCAAGTATCTTCTCTGACCGCAATGGAATAAAACTAAAAGTTAACAACAAGAGGAATTTTGGAAATTATGCAAGCACATGAAAATTAAACAATATGCTCCTGAATGACCAGTGGGTTAGTGAAGAAATTAAGAAGAAAATTGAACAACTTCTTAAAACAAATGATAATGGAAACACAACATAACGAAACATATCAATTACAGCAAAAGCAGCAATACTAAGAGGAAAGTTTATGGCTATAAATACCTACACCAAAAAAGAGGAAAAACTTCAAATAAACAATCTAATGATTCATCTTAAAGAACTAGAAAAGCAAGAGCAAACCAAACTCAAGATTAGTGGAAGAAATAAACATCAGAGCAGAAGTAAATGAAATTGAAATTTAAAAATACAAAAAAAAAAAGGTGGTTTTTTGAAAAGGTAAATAAAATTGACAAACCTTTAGCCAGACTAAGAAAAAAAGAGAGAAGATCCAAATAAATAAAATCAGAAATGAAAAAAGAAAATATTACAACTGATACTGCAGAAATTTACAGAATAATTCATGGCTACTGTGATGTGAACAACTATATGCCAATAAATTAGGAAATCCAGAAGAAATGGACAAATTCCTAGATACATACAACCTACCACGATTGAACCAGGAAGAAATTGAAAACCTGAACAGACCAATAACAAGTAATGAAATTAAAGTTGTAATAAAAAGTGTCGGCCGGGCGCGGTGGCTCAAGCCTGTAATCCCAGCACTTTGGGAGGCTGAGACGGGCGGATCACGAGGTCAGCAGATCGAGACCATCCTGGCTAACCCAGTGAAACCCCGTCTCTACTAAAAAATACAAAAAACTAGCCGGGCAAGGTGGCGGGCGCCTGTAGTCCCAGCTACTCGGGAGGCTGAGGCAGGAGAATGGCGTAAACCCGGGAGGCGGAGCTTGCAGTGAGCCGAGATCTGGCCACTGCACTCCAGCCTGGGAGACAGAGTGAGACTCCGTCTCAAAAAAAAAAAAAAAAGTGTCCCAGTAAAGAAAAGCCCAGGACCTGATGGCTTCACTGCTGAATTCCACCAAACATTTAAGGAAGAACTAATACCAATTCTATTCAAACTATTCCAAAAAATAGAGGAGGAGGGAATACTTTCAAACTCGTTCTAAGAGGCCAGTATTAACCTGTTACAAAAACCAGACAAAGACATCACACAAAAAAGAAAAATACAGGCCAATATCTCTGACAAATATTGATGCAAAAATCTTCATCAAAATACTAGCAAACCAGATTCAACAAATAGAAAGATCATTCATCATGACCAAGTGGGATTTATCCCTGGGATGCAAGGATGGTTCAACGTACACAAATCAATCAATGTAATACATCATATCAACAGAATTAAGGATAAAAACGTATGATTATCTTAACTGATGCTGGAAAAGCATTTGATAAAATCCAGCATTCCTTCATGATAAAAACTCTCAAAAACTGGGGATAGAAGAAACATATCTCAACATAATCGAAGCCATATATGACAAACCTACAGCTAGTATCATACTCAATAGGAAAAAAACTGAAAGCCTTTCCTCTAAGATCTGGAACACAACAAGGATGCTGATTGTTATTATTGTTATTCAGCATAGTACTGGAAATCCTAGCTAGAGCAATCAGACAGGAGAATGATAGCAAAAGGCATCCAAATTGGAAAGGAAGAAGTCAAATTATCCTTGTTTGCAGATGATAAGCTCTTATATTTGGAAAAACCTAAAGACTCCACAAGAAAACTTTTAGGACTGATAAGACTCATTAAAGTTGCAGGATACAAAATCAACATACAAAAATCAGTAGTATTTCTATATGCCCACAGTGAACATGAGGAAAAGGAAATTTTTTAAAATCCCATTTACAATAGCCACATATATAATTAAATAGCTAGGAATTTGCTTAACCGAAGAAGTCAAAGATCTCTACAATGAAAACTATAAAACATTGATGAAAGCAATTGAAGAGGATACCAAAAAATGGAAAAATATGCCATATTCATGAATTGGAAGACTCAATTGTTAAGATGTCCATACTACCCAAAGCAATCTACAGATTCCATTCAATCCCTATCAAAATATCAATGACATTCTTCACAGAAATAGAAAAAAAATCATAAAATTTATATGGAACCACAAAAGACCCAGAACAGCCAAAGCCATCCTGAGCAAAAATAACACAACTGGAGGAATCACATTACTTGACTTCAAATTATACTACAGAGCTATAGTAACCAAAACAGCATGGTACTGGCATAAAAACAGACATACACCAATGGAACAAAATAAGAGAACCCAGAAACAAATCCACACACCTACAGTGAACTCATTTTCAACAAAGGTGCCAAAAACATGCACTGGGGAAAAGACAGTCTTTTCATTAAACGGTGCTGGAAAAACTGGATATCCATATATAGAAGAATGAAACTAGACCCCTATCTCTCACCTTACACAAAAATCAAAATGGATTAAAGACTTAAATCTAAGACTTCAAACCATAAAACTGCTATGAGAAAACATGGGGGAAAATCTCTAGGACATTGGTCTGGGCAAAAATTTCTTGAGCAATACCTCACAAGCACAGGCAACCAAAGTAAACATGAGCAGATGGGATCACGTCAACTTAAAAAGCTTCTGCACAGCAAAGGAAACAATCAACAAAGTGACAAGACAACCCACAGAATGTGAGACAATATTTGCAAACTACTCATTTGATAAGGGATTAATAACCAGAAAATATGAGGAACTCAAACAACTCTATAGGAAAAAATCTAGTAATCCAATCAAAAGATGAGCAAAAGATCTCGATAGACATTTCTCAGAAGAAGACATACAAATGGCAAACAAGTTTATGAAAAGGTGCTCGACATCATTGATCATCAAAGACAGGCAACTCAAAACAATGAGATATCATCTCACTCCAGTTAAAATGGCTTATATCAAAAAGACAGGCAATAACAAATGCTGGCAAGGATGTGGAGAAAAGGGAACCCTTGTATACTGTGGGTGGGAATGTAAGTTAATACAACCACTATGGAGAACGTTTAGATGTTCCTCAAAAAAACACTAAAAATTGAGCTACCATATGATCGAGCAATCCCGCTGCTGGATATATACCCAAAGAAAAGAAAATCAGTATATTAAAGAGATATCTGCATTCCTATGTTTTTTGCAGCACTATTTACAGCAGTTAAAATTTGGAAGCAATGTAAGTGTCCATCAACAGATGGACAAACATAAAAAAAAAGTTTTACACATACACAATGGAGTATTATTCAGCTATAAAAAAGAATGAGATCCTGTCATTTGCAACAACATGGTTGGAACTGGAGATCATTACATTAAGTAAAATAAGCCAGGCATAGAAAGACAAAGATCACATATTCTCACTTATTTGTGGGATCTAAAAATCAAAACAATTGAACTCTTGGACAAAGAGAGTAGGATGGTTATCAGTGGCTGGGAAGAGTAGTTGGGGGTTCTGGGGGAGGTGGGGATTGTTAAGGTGTACAAAAAATAGAAGGAATAAGCCCTACTATTTGATAGCACAACAGGGTGACTATAGTAAATAATAACTCTAAATTTTAAAATAACTTAAAGAGTGTAATGGGATTGTTTGCAACTCAATGGATAAATGCTTGAGGAGATGGATAACCTATTCTTCATGATATGCTTACTTCACATTGCATGCCTGTATCAAAACATCTCATGTACCCCATAAATATATACATCTACTATGTACCCACAAAAATTAAAAATAAAACAATTATTTTAAAAAGAATATCAGTTCATAAATGTAGAAAAAGCAGAATTTTCTTAAATCCTTATTTTGCAATCACCAATGTAATAATTAATTCAGGAAAATATTATTAAGAGATGCCAAAGTCAGGCCGGGCGCGGTGGCTCAAGCCTGTAATCCAGCACTTTGGGAGGCCGAGACGGGCGGATCACGAGGTCAGGAGATCGAGACTATCCTGGCTGACACGGTGAAACCCCGTCTCTACTAAAAAATACAAAAAACTAGCCGGGCGAGGTGGCAGGCGCCTGTAGTCCCAGCTACTCGGGAGGCTGAGGCAGGAGAATGGCGTGAACCCGGGAGGCGGAGCTTGCAGTGAGCTGAGATCCGGCCACAGCACTCCAGCCTGGGTGACAGAGCCAGACTCCGTCTCCAAAAAAAAAAAAAAAAAAAAAAAAGAGATGCCAAAGTCATTGAGTGAAATAAAATAGAATATGCACATGACCTCAAGGTATTGCCCACAAATATATTATCTGTTGATGACAGAAGTAAAAAGGAATATTTACAATAGAAAGATCTGGTGGACACCGTCATACCATATAATTAAATTTAGCATCACCCTACTATAAGATTCCACCACACATCTACTAGAAAAGTTAACATTTAAAAGACTGACAATACTAAGTTCTGGCAAGGATGTGGTACAACTAGAATTTTCATGTATTGCTAGTGGGAATGCAAAATGGTACAGCCACTGAAAAAAATAGTTTACCAGATTCTTATAAAGTTAAGAACAGACTTACCATACAACCCAGTAGTCCCATTCCTAAGTATTTATTCAAGAGAAATGTAAGTAAGTCTACACAGAGGTCCACAGGCGCTTTTGACTCATAATAACTAAAAGCTTAAAACAACCCAAATGTCCATCAACTGTGAGTGAATAAACAACTTTTGCTATATGCATACAATGTAATGCTAATCAACAAAAAGGAACAAACTATTGATACATGCAACAGCATGGGTAAATCCCAAACTTATTATGCTAAATGGAAGAAGCCAGATACAAAAGGTTACATAGTGCATGATTCCATTTATTTTACATTCATGAAAAGTCAAAACTGTAGTGGCAGAAATTGACTCTGTAGTTTCCTCGATTTGGGGGTATAAAGAGGGGATTGAGTACAAAGGGGCATGAGAACTTTGGGGATGGTGGAAATAGTTTCCATCTAGATTGAAGTGATAGTTAGGCAACCACAAGCATTTATTAAAAACTCATGGGGCTGGGCACAGTGACTCACGCCTGTAATCCCAGCACTTTAGGAAGCTGAGGCCGGCAGATCACCTGAGGTCAGGAGTTTGAGACCAGTCCAGTGAACATGGTGAAGCCCCGGCTCTATTAAAAACACAGCAAAAATTGGCTGGGTGCGGGGGCTCGTGCCTGCAATCCCAGCACTTTGGGAGGCTGAGGCAGGGAGATTGCCTGAGGTCAGGAGTTCGAGACCAGCCTGTCTCTACTAAAAATACAAAAAATAAGCCACGCGTAGTGGTGGGCACCTATAATCCCATCTATTTGGGAGGCTAAGGCAGGCAGAATGGCTTGAACCTGGTAGGCAGAGGTCTCAGTCAGCTGAGATTGTGCCATTGCACTCCAGCCCGGGCAACAGAGTCAGACTTCTTCTCAAAAAAAAAAAGGTAATGGAACTATACACTAAAAAGGATAGATTATATGATATATAAATTATACCTTAATAAACCTGACCAAAGAAATAGCATCACCAATAATGGGAGAGAAATGACATCATGTGCTTCCTGATATGATGCAAGGGAAATATCACCTCTATAGTATTCTTGCCACAAAGTAACCTAAATCTACCCTTGAGGAAACAATCAGACAATCCAGTCAATGGGACATTCTACAGCACAACTGGCCTGGTCTCTAAGGGTCACTTTCTTATAAGACAAACAAAATTGAGGGTCAGGGCAAGGAAGTGGTTACCTGTTCTAAATTTTAAAAAGCATTACAACTAAATGCAATGGGGAATTTACTTGAATACTAGATTTTCACATAAAAACTAACGACATTTTGGGGCTTAATTGTGGAAACTTGAATATGAGTATATAATAGTGATTTTCTATTGAATCAATATTAAATCCTCATATGTCATAATGGTATTGTGGTTTCTTAGGAGGATATCTTTGTTCTTGGGAGATGCATGCTGAAACATGCAGAGGTGAAGTGTCATGATGCTTGCAAGCTGTATCCCAATGATTCAACCCAAAAAATATATATGGGGTGAGGGGGAGGCAGATATGACAAAAACGTTAATAACTGGTGAATCTTGAAGAAGGTGCTCATGTTTCATGTGCTTCCATTACACAAGTCTTTTGCATTTATATAGATTTGAAATTTTTCAAAATAAAAGGGTTGGGAAAGAAAACACTTAAATTTTTTAAAGATTTAGACATTTACTTGGTCTAAACTTCAGTTATGTGGAAAATCCATATATTCATATAGAACAACTTACTACAGACAAATGAGGGTTTTTTTTTTTTTTACCCGTTCACCCATTACTTAAAGAAAATGGTTCAGCTAAGGCTTACCTACTTTTCTCTTTTTAAAACAGCCTAGGATAATTTGAAATGCTGAAACAATCATTTTCTTGACCTCAACTCCATTATTGAGCCCTGGCTAACTTTGGCTGATGATATAAAGCAAAAATATATGCAGCAAAAATTGACTACCCAAGAGAAATGGACAAATCTGCCATCATAGTGGAAGATATGAATATCCTTCTCTCTGTAATTGACAGACCAGGCATATGGAAAACAATCAGCAAGTACATAGAAGATTTGGGAGGACAATAATATAGAACATTGTACCCACAAAACTGAAGAAAAGGCTTTTTCAAGCACACAGAGAACATTTATAAAAACTGGTCATGTAGTAAGTCACAAAGCAAGTCTCAATAGGTTTCAAAGAATATGTTTTTTTTCAAAGAAAGAATCAGGTTTTTTCAAAGAAAAAACCTCTAATCGCAATATAACTAAGAGATCAATGACAGAAAAGATAACTTTCAAAATCTACAAAATATAAACACATACAAATAATTGATAGGTCAATGACAACATAGTAGTGACAATTAGGAAAGTCTTAGAACTCCCCATTCCACAAAAACAAAAAAACCTACAAATTGAAATATAATGAGATACAGCTAATGAAGGTGCTGAAAAGAAAATGTATAGCTGTAAATGTTTATAATGGAATCAAAGTGTCTTAGCCTGGGATTCCCAAAGCACAGCCAACTAAGGTACAACTTTGTATTGGAGAGTGATCCCAGGGGGCAAGTACGAACAAGGGAACAAAGCAGGGAAGGAGTGAGAGCAACATGAGGGTGCATTCTGTGTGCCGCCAGAGGTGCTGTGGTTCCTGGGTCCTCACTGAGAAGCAGTACAAAATGCATCCCTGGGTTGTGCATGGTGAAGAGAAAAGGAGAGGCAGCATTTATTCATAGCCTTCAGCTACCATCAGTTAGAGGCTTACCCCAAAGGAAGCAAACTCTTCCACATTTTAGAATTAAGCACCTTAGGGCAGGAGGTAAGAGGTTATTGCCACAGGTCTGAGGCAAGGCATTAGCAATGTTCACTCACACTAAGCGGGCTGGAACCCAGCTGGCAAAATCACACAATGGAAATGAAATGCAATGAAACTAAATGAACTACAAATTCATCTCAAACCCATCTCAAAAGTAATGTTGAAACAAAAAAAAAGTTAACAGAAAAACATGCAGTGTGATTCCATTTATATAAAGGTCTACAACATACCAAGCTAAACAATATATTGTTGGAGTCTCCATACTTAGATGTAAGGCTATAAAGAAAAACAAATGAGTAACTGATACAAATTCTGGGATATCTGTTATGTCTTAAGAGAGAGGAAAGGATGTAATGGAGGTAGGAGGGGGAATTCAGAGGGTGGGTCTTCAAAAGTACTGGAAATATCCTATTTCTAATGCTGAGTGCACAGGATGCAGGAGCGTGCTTCAATTTTATTCTTCGAACTTTACACAGCATTTTTCTTCTCAGTTGTAATACACTTCATAACAATTATTTTGAAAAATTGTTTTTTAAAAGATTCGTGAACTAGTAAGTTGGCGCAAAGGTAATTGTGAGTTTTGCCATTAAAAGTAATGGCAAAAACTCCAATGAATGGCAAAAACTGCCATTACTTTTACACCAACCTAATATCAACACCCTTACCTTTTCTCAACCTCACACTGAGCAAAAAAGTATGAGTAATCGTCCAGGCACAGTGGTTCATGCTTGTAATCCCAGCACTTTCGGAGACTGAGCTGGACAGATCATGAGGTCAGGAGTTCGAAACCAGCCTGACCAACACCGTGAAACCCTGTCTCTACTAAAAATACAAAAATTAGCTGGGAATGGTGGCGGACGCCTGTAATCCCAGCTACTTGGGAGGCTGAGGCAGGAGAATTGCTTGATCCCAGGAAGGAGAGGATGGGTGCAGTGAGCCAAGATGGTGCCACTGCACTCCAGCCTGGGCGACAGGCTAGACTCTGTCTCAAAAAAAAAACAAAAAACAAAAACAAAAACAAAAACAAAACCACGAGTAATCACATACATCTAGGACTTTAACTTGCAACTAGATTTCTTTGCATTTTAAAAACAAAACCCTATAATATCAACCCTAAGTACTGATTTAACTTAAATTAATATTACATTCTTTATGCTTTGGTCCCAGTCTGTTTAACATAAATGTGAATTGATTCCATTTATTCACACTTTTCAACTTCTACCATCACTTCTCACTCATGCTTCAAGGTGTACATTGTTCCCATCTCTTGCCCTGCTCAAATCAAACGTGTTCCCTTTATGTTCCATAAATGATACTGGTTCACACATAACTTTATACATATATATGTTATATATGTATATATAAAAGTTATATACATATATACACATATATGTATAAAATGTAGACATGCATGACATAGGTGTTTATGTCTCTTATATATATATAATGGAGCAATAATCATATAGTTAAGAACAAAACACCTGTGTGCCTAGAGGAAAAGACCATTTGCTAAAAGCATTTGTTTTACTAAAAGGATTTTTAAAATTACTGCTATAGGCTATGATACTAAGATAATGGAAAACATTGCAAAAATTATTAAAATAATTCAGCCTTGAACTTCTAATTTGCAATTTCATTCTTATCAGATTGGAGTAATGGTAAAAAGTTGTCAGAACTATGGGCAGCTCTTCTGCTTTGAAATCATAGCCTAGGACCCTGACGGGCCCCCTAGTTGTCTGCAGATAATTGACAGAGCCCCTCCTTTGTGCCAGGGATGTGCTTGGGGCTCCATCGCACCGGGCGAAGGCAGCCCTAGGCAAAGCTTTCCTCAGCTCCAGGATGCTCCTCTCAGCCTCCGATCCATAAAGGCCTGAGAGCCTTGGGCTGTTTTCGGAGAGTGCCCGAAACCAAGGAGACTTTCTCCAGAGAGTGAAAAAAACGCTGAAACTCACCAATACTAAGTTCAGTTTTGTCAAGGCCAGCTCTTTGCTGGCACTACTATTATTAAAAGATCAGAGCTGGCTGGGCGCTGTGGCTCACGCCTGTAATTCCAGCACTTTGGGAGGCCGAGGCGGGCGGATCACAAGGTCAGGAGATCGAGACCATCCTGGCCAACATGGGGAAACCCCGTCTCTATAAAAATACAAAAAAAAAAAAAATTAGCCCAGCGTGCTGGCAGGCGCCTGTAGTCCCAGCTACTCGGGAGGCTGAGGCAGGAGAATGGCGTGAACCCGGGAGGCGGAGCTTGCAGTGAGCCGAGATTGCACCACTGCACTCCAGCCTGGGCGACAGAGCGAGACTCCGTCTCACAAAAAGAAAAGATCAGAGCTAACCTGTTACCATCATAAAGCACTATTCCCTCAGGGATACCTGGATTTTAAAAACTGCCTGTCTTAGGTTGGGTTCCCCAGAAGCAAATGCTGAGATAATTCAGGAGCAGATGATTATTTGTTTATTTATTTATTTGTATTTGAGAAGGAGTCTCGCTCTGTCACCCAGGCTGGAGTGCAGTGGTGCGATCTCGGGTCACTGCAAGCTCCGCCTCCCAGGTTCACTCCATTCTCCTGCCTCAGCCTCCCGAGTAGCTGGGACCACAGGCGCCCGCCACCGCACCTGGCTAATTTTTTGTATTTTTAGTGGAGATGGGGTTTCACTGTGTTAGCCACGATGGTCTCGATCTCCTGACGTTGTGATCTGCTCACCTCGGCCTCCCAAAGTGCTGAGATTACTGGCTAATTTTTTTGTGTGTGTTTTTATAGATACGGGTTTCACCATGTTGGCCAGGATGGTCTTGATCTCCTGACCTTGTGATCCTCCCGCCTCGGCCTCCCAAAGTGCTGGGATTACGGTCGTGAGCCACCGCGCCCGGCGCAAATGATTTATTAAAGTGCTTCCAGGGGAAACGAGCAAGGGAACTGGGAAGCAGGACAGGGAAAGGTTCGATCTCAGCCAAATCCTATAGAGGCAACTTCAATCTGTTCTTGCAGAGGGGCTCCAGAGGACGAGTTATGTCTCAGAGTCTGTCCAGAGCTTAGGCAAGGGAACCAGGATCCAGACCCAGTCACCACTCAGTGGTTGGCTGAGGGCTGCAGGGGTGGAATGTCCCAGGCATTTTTGACTCTCCATGTCCATGCGATCAAATGGCCCCAGCATCTCAAAGCAGTCCTCCAAAGAAAAGTTACACATACCAGTAGTAAAAGCACACCAAGGCTGGGGAGGGGCACATCACCACGTGGATTCCCAGAGGTGTCCCACCTGCCCATCAGGGGCTTTACCTGGAAAGGATAGATGGTGTGAGAATTCAACGGGATGGAGCAGGTGCAGATGCTTGGGGTTCAGTTGAACCAGCCAGGACGCTGACGAGCCTGTGCCTGTCCAGCCTGCCGTCTCTTAGTTATGATGCTGTTCATATCTCTTGAGTTGCTCTCTGGCTTTCCCCTCAAGGCCTTTGGCATGGATGCCTACAACCAAACCTCCCTGGGTTGTTTAGCCCTCCTGCCAGGAGGACTGAGACAGAATTCACCTCCAAACCTGGAAAGTGCGTGTGGTCTAAGTCTGGTCGAGTTGGTTAAATTTATCAGGTTTCAAACTCCATTTGGAATCGCAGGATCAGAGAACCTAAGGAAACGAAGTGGCCATATTTTAGACAGAGAAGTATCATCCACCTTAACATCTCTATGAGTTCTCTTAATTCACTGGTGCTAAATGATGTCCAAAAATCCAGGCTCTCCTCAGCTTCAGCCTTTCCTCTGCCTCCACCTCCCCATTATTTGTGCTTCCCTTTCCCCCCTCCTCCCTGTTTTTGCCTTTCTGACCCCACTATCCTTCTCCCAGCCGATGGCCAGTTGTTGGAGCTGGCACGACTGTGACACAGGTGAAGCCACCTGTTTCTGCCAGGCCTTTCTGCCCCGCCTCCAGCAGCTGTTAGCTGGGCATTTCAAAGGCCCATTCAAAGGAAGGGAAACAGGAGGGGACAAAGCAGGCTCTGCCAGGCCAGCCAGAGTGCTGGCCAGCAGCCGTCATCAGCCTGTCCTGGAAAAACAGATTGAGAATTTTCAGCCAAATTCAAATCATGGCTCCCATTAAGAATCATCCAGACTCAAATTCCAAGTTATGTTTGCATCTCTGGAGCCACAGGGTATGCTGAAGCCTGTTTGCACATGAACAAACAGAAATTTTTTAAAAGATCCTCTTTCTTTTACAGTTGATTTAACTTTAACATTAAAAAGAAAAAAAGCAAGCAAGCAACCTTTTCCATGAGCCATGGTTCTACACCATTCACTAGAAATAGAAAGGGTTCTTGGGATGTGCTGGAGGCTGGCTCGGGTTCCCCTCCATATTCAGGAGGCCACTGGGCACACAGAACATTGCATCATGTTGGTGCGAAAGTAATTGCGGTTTTTGCAATTACTTTCTCTTTTGCACCAGCTTAATATTACTCCAGTTATTATCCTGCAGCTCAAAGCATAAAGACATATGCTATGCTCTCTTAAATTTCCTGGTGGACTTTGGTTATTTTTACTTATCAGGTTAAGGTAAGTGTTGCATTTATATATAAATGTGGAAAGCATTAAAGAATTCCTTGGCCGGGCACGGTGGCTCATGTGTGTAATCCCAGCACTTTGAGAGGCCAAGGTGGGTGGATCATGAGATCAGGAGTTCAAGACCGGCCTGAACAACATGGTGAAACCTGTCTCTACTAAAAATACAAAAGTTAGGCCGGGCACTGTGGCTCACATCTGTAATCCCAGCACTTTGGGAGGCGAAGGCGAGGGGATATCAAGGTCAGGAGTTCAAGACCAGCATGGCCAATATGTTGAAACCTGATCTCTATTGTAATTTTGTAAAAATACAAAAATTAGCCTGGCATGGTGGTGGTGCACTGGTGGTCCCAGCTATTTGAGAGGCTGAGGCAGAAGAATCGCTTAAACCCTAGAGGCAGAGATTGCAGTGAGCTAAGATCACACCACTGCACTCTAGCCTGGGCAACAGAGCAAGACTCTGCTTCAAAAAAAAAAAAAAATTAGCTTGGCGTGGTGGCACGCGCCTGTAATCTCAGCTACTTGGGAGGTTGAGGCAGGACAATTGCTTGAACCCAGGAGGCGGAGGTTGCAGTGAGCCGAGATCGTGCCACTGCACTCCAGCCTGGGCAAGACAGTGAGACTCCGTCTCAAAAAAAAAGAAGTCCTTACTTCAACCGGGTGTGGTGGCTCATGCCTGTAATCCCAGCACTTTGGGAGGCCCAGGCAGGTGGATCACTTGAGGTCAGGAGTTTGAGATTAGCCTGGCCAACATGGAGAAACCCTGTCTCCACTAAAAAATACAAAAATTAGCCAGGCATGGCGGTGCATGCCTGTAATCCCAGCTACTTGGGAGTCTGAGGCAGGAGAATCCCTTGAATTTGGGAAGAGGTTGCAGTGAGCCGAGATGGCACCACTGCCCTCCAGCCTGGGCAACAGAGCAACTCCGTCTCAAAAAAAAAAAAAAATCCTTACTCCTATATCTTTCTGTGTTTTAATCCCTGGACACTTTGTGAGGAAAAGCAGTTTCCAGGGGAGATGCTGTCAATAATACTGTGCTGCCAGCATTGGCTAAGGAAGCCATATACTCACTATTTATGCAATTTATATTGCATAAGGAAATGTTTATAAAATTAAAATACCAAGCCAAATATGGCATAGAGTGAAATGTGTGAGGAGATAAGCATAATATGTGATGAAATATTTATCTTTTACATTTTTTAATATTCATTGTTACATTTCCTTGAATCCAAAAACCAGCAATAGCTATTTAGGGATAGTGATAAAATTATGTGTGCATGTGTGTATGTTAAGCAGTAAATGCCTGGCCAACAATAAGTTCTAAAATATGGCAATTCACTATTGATAAACAGGAAAAAAATCCCATGATCAACCAAATTTTAGAAAATTTTATTTAAACAAAATTAAGCAGGTACCTTTACTACAAGCTCTTAGAGCCACTTGACTTGCGAAGAGAAATAGTAAAATACAATCTAAATTCCAGACTTACATGAACACAGAATCCCTCTTTCTTCCCTAAGTGAAGACCAGACTTCTATGAATTGCATTTTGGAAAACACCTATTCGAACTATTCAGGAAATACATGAAGTACTTTTTTTTTTAAAGACAAGGTCTTTCTCTCGCCCTGTCACCCTGGCTGGAGTGCAGTGGCACGATCTCAGCTCACTGCAATCTCTGCCTCCAGGGCTCAAGTAATCCTCTACCTAAACCGCCGCCCCCGCCCCTCTCCGCCCCCACCAGTAGCTGGGACCACAGGTGCACACCACCACGCTTGGCTAATTTTTGTAATTTTTTGTTGCTAGAGATAGGGATTCGTCATGTTGCCCAGGCTGGTCTTGAACTCTTGGGTTTAAGCAATCCTCCCACCTTGGCCTCCCAAAGTGCTGGGATTGTAGGCATGAGCCACTGTACTCAGCCAAGTAATACATTTTTAAAGCCAGTATCTGTTACTATACACTTCATCAAATACAGGTTCTCACTCCCATTCACCTACCACCATCCAGCTACCTTAACTTCTAATTTGTTTATTTCATTACTAAATGACCAATTGCATCGTCACACGAATTTTGGCAAAACAAGGTCTTGTCAGTGGACTTTAAAATATATTTTCAATTGCAGTCTTCTTGGATATGAAATGTAACATATATGTACATATAACTCAAATATGTATATCTCCATATTTAAACAGGGTACCAGTATCAGTTTTTCTTTTGAATGGCTTACTGATAGGTACCTTGCTAGATATTTCAAACAGAGAGGATTTACTACAGACAACTCATTACTACAGTGTTGAAAAGGCTGAAAGAACAAAAGGGGAAGATGAGATAACCCAAATATTAGGAATGTGAGGAAATACTATCACTCCTGGGGCTGTGGAATAAAAGGAGGGGAAAGGGTTACCAGGCACATCCTCTCTACTCTGCCGCTGGCTTGTCCTGCGCTGTCTTGGGCCCACCAGGGAGCAGCCACAGACTAATGTTGAAACTGCCAAGTGCAGCACCACGGAGTAAGCCCTGAGCACCAGCGCGTGGAGCTGAGGAATCCCCAGCCCCTGTTGCAGTGCCTCAGAAGCCTGAAGCAGGCTCTCCTCTGCCTGCCTCCCAGTCTCTTGTCAAGGCTTCCCAGGGCAGAGCCTAACAGAAAGTCAACTGACAAGAGTGTCTGGGAAGTGAAATTTCCAGCTTCCTAAAATAGACGTCAGGGAACAGAAGGGAAGGCACAGAAGCTAAGGACCCATGAAGGACCAGCACATTGGCAGAAAGATATTTAAAAGGCAATCATATTTGTAAATTTTTTCTTTTTTCTTTTCTTTTCTTTTTTTTTTTTTTTTTGAGACAGAATCTAGCTCTGTCGCCCAGGCTGGAGTGCAGTGGCACCATCTCGGCTCACTGCAACCTCCACCTCCCAAGTTCAAGCAATTCTTCTGCCTCAGCCTCCCGAGTAGCTGGGATTACAGGCACCTGCCACCATGCCCAGCTAATTTATGTATTTTTAGTAGAGTCAGGGTTTCACCCTGTTGGCCAGGTTGGTCTCGAACTCCCGACCTGAGATGATCTGCCCTCCCCAGCCTCCCAAAGTGCTGAGATTACAGGCTTGAGCCACTGCGCCCAGCCAAAATAAAGTCACTTCTTTTTCCTCTTACAATTGAGAGAGAAACTGGTTTCTTTTAACTTTGCAAATTTGAATTAATAATGAAGACACTAAATTAGCACTAAACTAAGGTAATTTGGGGGAAATAAGGACTTCTTTAAAAAAGAAAATTCTTCCAACTCAGTTTTGAAGGAATGAGAAGAGGAAATAAAATTTTCATAACTTATAGTCTTAAATTTATCTAAAATATGAGTACTTGATTTGGCCAAGCATGAAATTTTAATTAGTGCTAAGTACATCATCTCATGTCACTCCCTTTTTAAAAATGTTTTTGCTTTTTGCAAATTTCACTCCTTGCTCAGGTTCTCAGGGCTATTAATATTCACCCCTGGGCTCTTCACATGGCAAACACGGCAGCATGGTCGCCTGTGCTGTACACGTGCTGAGTAGCTAAGACTACAACCCAGTTGCAGCACACTGAAAACTGTGGCTCTAAATGATGAGCCTGAAGCCCTCAAATTCCTGAGCTGCTTTTGAAATTATTAAAGAACGATTGAATTGCATCTGGTTAAATTTTTTGCATAGCATTTCCCAAAATATAGTCTGCAAAACTCAAGTTCCTTAGGCTATTAACAGGGTAGTTTAACAGGGTTTCTTTGGTCTAATAAGTCTGGGAAAAATGGTTTTAAACCAGTGCTTTTGAAACTCCCTGTGGTAAAGGACCAATTTCTTTTCTTTAATTTTCAATTTGTCTCAGACCAATTTTTTTGCAAAATACAGTAAAACTAATTATTTAATAGGTAAAATGTTAAAAAACAAAAAGAATACTACCCCAGCTTTTTAAATTAGTAGTATCAACAAGCATTAAATTATTCTAATTTCTCTAAACTTCCTAAATGCTTATCTAGTTCATTTCAGTACTTACCACAGACCAACAAAAACAGTTCAGACATTCGGCTGAGTAAGTTTTCAGACCACACTTTACATTGAAACAAAATGTAAATGTTTCATTACTAAAGTACTTCTCCGGTATTTTAATTTGCTAATCGGCACTGGAAATTTGTAAGGGATACATACCACTTGCAGCATTAAGGATATTTGTTCAATGAAATAAAGGCAGAACCTCTTCTTTTGGTTGGTTGGTTTTACCAGCACATCCTATGGAAACTCTGTTGCATATAACAGGCTTTGAGAAACACTTTTTAGTGTGTTGTGTTAAATTCCGATTATCTAAAAATTTTAGCTCCATACATGTTGTATAGGTTAAGTTTGCTTCCCAGCACACTTGCATTTTCAGGGAATTCCAAGTTAGGCAGAGAGAAAGAGAGACAGAGAGAGAAAGGAAGAGGAGGAGGGAGGAAAGGAAAGAAGAAAAAAGGGGAGAGTATTATTTTGCATAAGCAGGTATTAATATATGTATGTGCAATTGGAAAAAAAAAAAAAAAGAGCCTGAGGGATAAAAATTCTTTGAAAGTTGCTTCTGTCTTATACAATTTTCTTTTTTAAACTTTCTTTCTTTTTTAAATTTTGAAAAGTCATTGTCATATATCCAGACAAGTGGTGCTCACCATGGAACCCACTTGTATTTTGGAAGGAGCTGCCCTGCCAGCCCCAGGAAAGTACTCATTCATAAAGAGGGGAGGCTCATAGGCTGATCCCTCAGGCTCTGACATTCTCAAGGTGAAATGTGGGGGTGGCTAGCAAGCCAGGCTTGAGAATGCTTTCTATTATACTTCCCGGGGCAACAGGGTGGGTTCCTCTGCTACCCTCTCTTCTAACTTCCCACCACTGAGACCTCAGCGACGCCAGCAGCTGACATCACCACATAACACACAGCCTTCTTGCCATCCCTTGTAGTCTGTGGATTCCTAAAGACACACAAAGAAGGTGTAGGCAGGAATGTCAAAGCCTCCTCAGGGGGAATATTTAAGGATGCAGACAGTAGGAGAACTCATGTGCCTTGGCTTGCCTCTACCAATTGGTACAGGGCACCCAGTCCGCATGCCAGTTCCAGACTCCTTGGACTGAGTTCTGCGTTCTAGCAGCCTTAACTCTGAGTCTCCTTGGACAACTTAATCACCCTCTGTGAACCACAATTCTTCCTCTGTAAAATAATACTAGATGACCATTGTGGCTCTTTTCAGGATATAATTATGTAACCTTAAATAAAGAAATAGGCCTAAGGCAAATATAAGATTATATTAGTATCTGTGCTACAATCTACTGTTATACATAGATTGATATGCCTAATTTGTGCATTCTTAATTATGTGGATAATTCACAATGAAAGTATGTATTTGAGGCAAATGTGAAAGAGGAGGTTCCACAAAGAGCCATCTTTTATATAGAATTTAAGTTGACAAGTGACTGTTGTTGATATGACTTCAAAACCCAGGAAGGTCTCCTTACACAAAAAGAATACATTGCACAACTGTTTGCTGAGGCTCTAAGCTCTGTTCGTAGCACACACAACCTCTCATTTCCCAGAGATCAGGATGGAATCACGCTATGACGAAGTGCCTGAAAGACAATCTTCCCTGAGAGAGGGTTTTACCGTGAGTCCCAGCTCAGAAAGTACCTAGTTAGACAAATTAATATGACCTAAGCTCTGACTACTCAATAAGCCATCCAAGGACCAGCAGCATCAGCATCCATTAGGAGCACGTTAGAAATGCAGATTCTCAGGCCCCACCCCAGACCTACTGAATCGGAATCTGCATTTGTACCCGACCTTAAAGTTTGAGAAGCTCAGAGCTAACAGGAACTGCATTCTGAGTGCATTGTGCACACAATTGTGAATAAATATGAATTACTCAGCCTTGAGGGCTTCTGGTGAATCAAATTGAGGCTGGTTTGGGTGCAAGCCAGTAAATCTGAGGAGGGGGGAACTACAGAAAGGGAACCTGAGCGTGAACAGACATAATTTATCTGCTACATTTGCATAGAATTGGATTAGCTCTTTGTTATTTTTCCTCAATTTGATTTTTTAAATGGAGCCATTATGACCCAAGTCCAAGGGGTTCAGAGTCATCAACAAAAGTGGTGCTGAGAATTAAGAAAGTGCCTGCCTCTTCCCATTTAACATGTCGCCCACTTTTAGGGGGAAGGGAGGCATATACATTCCCAATTTTCCCAGATCAGGGGTCCTTAACTGGTGGTCTGTGATCTGGCTGTGGTGTGGTGGGAGACATCAGATCTCCAGCATCCAACTACCTTGGGTTCTAATCTAAAGTCTGCACTTTGCCAGCCATGTAATTTCAGGCAATTTCATCTCTAAGAGTCTTCATTTCATCTGTGGTAAAATGAGAATACTGATACTTATACTGTCCTCACAAGCAATTCAAAGATACAGAGAATCTAAAGCACCTACCTGGGATTAGGCAATCATGGCCGTGTAGCAAATGGGAATGCCTTTCCCAGTTCCAGTGTACCAGGGTGCTTTAGCCCAACCCCCTCTTCCAAAGCCCCACTCCCACCAGCTCCTCGTCCAGTGGCTTGATGAACGTATATTTAGGGCCTTGGGTGAGCCAGGCAAATTAATAAATAACAGAGCCTTCCCTGTGGAGGTCTTCATCCAGTAAGAGGTTCATATGGAGTTCAATGATTCTGAGACTTTCAGATTTCACAAGTCATTAAAATTTCAAAAATAATTTAGGGCAGTGATAGAGGGTTGCCAACTTTTGTGTGTGTGCGATTGTTGAGAAAAGTGTTTTGAAACTTTCATTGTTTCTAAAAGAAAAGCCTATTTTAACATAAAAAAGTAGGATATTATTGAAGGCAACCCTTTATATGAATGAACGAATTTAACTCTTTGAAAAGTATTGCATGGTGCTTTTTTAAATCTCAGTGTAAAAATAAAAAACCTCTTAAATGAAGCCTCTGTGCCCACTCCTTTGAGACAAGTCGGCAGCCGCCCCAGGCGCAGTGCAGTGAAGCAGTCTCATTTCACTACAAAGCTCCTTTCAGGTTTACGCCATTCTCCTGCCTCAGCCTCCCGGTAGCTTCCGGGACTGACCTTCGCGCGCACCCAGCTAATTTCACATTTTAGTAGAGGGCGAGGTTTCACCGTGGTAGCCAGGATGGTCACCAGTCTCCTGACCTCGTGATCAGCGCGTCTCGGCCTCCCCAAGGCTGGGATTACAGGCGTGAGCCACGGCGCCCGACCCCTCCTTTTTAGGAAATGGGAGCAGACTTCAAAGGATAAGTATACAAAGTTGCGGAAGGTCCTGAGGCCCTGAGTTTGCTAACCATATCTAAAGCTCTACCTTCATTTCCCTTCCCCCCAACACTCCAGGACTTTTTTTGAGACAGAATCTTTCTCTGTCACCCAGTCTGGAGTGCAGTGGCATGATCTTGGCTCACTGCAACCTCCACCTCCTAGATTGAAGCGATTCTCCTGCCTCAGCATCCTAAGTAGCTGGGACTTCAGGTGCACACCACCACACCCAGCTAATTTTGGTACTTTTGTAGAGACGGGTTTCTCCATGTTGCCCAGGCTAGTCTCAGACTCCTGAACTCAAGTGATCTGCCTGCCTCGGCCTCCCAAAGTGCTGGGATTACAGGCATGAGCCACTGCACCCAGCCTGAATATGTTTTATTTACAAAAAACAATGCTTTCTGTAGGTCCTGGTTATATGTGGGTTTTGGGAGGGAGCTGAAGAGTCTAGCAGATGTTAATCAATGAAATTGTTTTATTTACTACACTTAGCCAATATATGTGTTTTTAAAAGAACTGAAAGGAACCACATCCATAGGTAGGCAGATGCTGTTGCCAGTGGGTGGGATTACAGATTATTTTTATGTGCTTTGAACTTTTCACCACTTTCCACATTTCCCCCAAGAAGATATATTATTTATGCAATAAGAAAAAAGAGTTTATCTTGAAAAAAAAGTAAGAAAGTAAAAATTTGGCCGGGCGCAGTGGCTCACGCCTGTAATCCTAGCAGTTTGGGAGGCCGAGGCAGGAGGATCACAAGGTCAGGAGATCAAGACCATCCTGGTAAACATGGTGAAACCCCGTCTCTACTAAAAAATACAAAAAATTAGCCGGGCGTGGTGGCGGGCGCCTGTAGTCCCAGCTACTCGGGAGGCTGAGACAGGAGAATGGTGTGAACCCGGGAGGCAGAACTTGCAGTGAGCCGAGATCGCGCCACTGCACTCCAGGCTGGGCGACAGAGCAAGACTCCCTCTCAAAAAAAAAAAAAAAAGTGTAAAAATTTTGGACTATGGGCATGGGGCTCCCTGGAATTGTGCAGTATAGTACCTGCCCAGCCGTATGCAATGTGCCTGCATGAAATGCACTTAGTGCCACTGCATACCTGCATACCCTTTTATATCTTTTGAATTCTTTTTTTTGAGACAGAGTCTTGCTCTGTTGCCCAGGCTGGAGTGCAGTGGTACGATCTCGGCTCACTGCAACCTCTGCCTCCCGGGTTCAAGTCATTCTCCTGTCTCAGCCTCCTGAGTAGCTGGGATTGCAGGCACACGTCACCATGCCTGGCTAATTCTTGTATTTTTAGTAGACACAGTGTTTCACCATGTTGGCCAGCCTGGTCTCGAACTCCTGACCTCAAGTGATCTGCCCGCCTCGGCTTCCCAAAGTGCTGGGATTACAGGTGTGAGCCACCATGCCCACCCTGTATCTTTTGAATTCTGTGCTTCATGCATATATTATCTATTCAAAAAATAATTGGTTAATTTTGGAAATGTTTGGGACACTCAAAGGGGAGTTCCTGCATAGTAAGGTTTGCCTCATGTTCTACCCCACCCAACCCTCCCCATCTTTGGGCCTTGAGGGTCTCCTCCGGTGGCCACCTGACTGGGTAGCAGGTGCCACCCCAATTAGACAGGATAGAAGATGTGATTAGCTCATCTGGCAGTGTGGCCTGGCCTGGCTTGATTGTTACAATTAGGGTTACAAATCACGAACCAAAACAAAGGTTACTTCAAAAGTCCAGTGCTAACCAAAGCATGATGTTGTATGAGAAAGTTAGTTGAAAAAGAAAAAATAAAGGGCTTTTCAAAACCAGGCCACAGATGACTGGGTGGACAGAACTCTGGGGCCTTCTGGGGCCTGTCTCAGGTCTTTAAGGTAAGCTGAACATTCGTACTCATTAGTAAATATTTGAGATGAAAGCTTTTTTGCTCACCTAATTACCATTTTCTCCAAAGCATCTGCTTCTGGGAGAAGATTAATTAGTTGACTATTCCTAAAGGATGGATTTGAGGAGATCAAAGGCCTGCAAAATGTAATGGAGAGAGAACTAAACTGTGGAAATGTTCTCTTTGGAGGAATGAAGATGAGAATCCGTTGTAGGAGCGTCACTGTGAACAGAACTTTGCTCTGATTTTCTTTCTTTTCTTTCAGAAAAAAAGAGGCTCCTACTAGGATACGAATATTTAACTTATACTGTATTTTATTAGCCTTCTCATTGCAGGACTTACACCTTAAAATGTTTTCTCTCTCTTTGGATAAACATCTCGGAGTGGTATCCTATCTAAGACTACATGCACGGACCTTTTAGATACTTAGTGTGAAAAACGGAAGACTCAAGGATGGCTTCCTTATGTGCACTTCAAATGTTTCCTCATTTTGATTCACCATAACTTTTCCTTAGAGATTTAAATAAGTCAACCAGGAAATAGATATTGACAGTCTGTGCAAGTTTACCCTGCGCCTGTGCAGACACCTTGGGCTCAGGAACTCGACTTGCCAGTGTCCCTGTCCCTAGCCCATGGGACTCTGCTCCTCTACCACTTTTCTTTTCCTTTTTAAAACATTGTTGGCTGGGCTCACGCCTGTAATCCCAGCACTTTGGGAGGCTGAGGTGGGTGGATCAGGAAGTCAAAAGATTGAGACCATCCTGGCCAACATGGAGAAACCCTGTCTCTACTAAAAATACAAAAAATTAGCTGGGCGTGTCGGCACGCACCTGTAGTCCCAGCTACTTGGGAGGCTGTGGCAGGACAATTGCTTGAACCCGGGTGATGGAGGTTACAGTGAACCCAGATTGTACCACTGCACTCCAGCCTGGGCGACATCAAGACTCCATCTCAAAAAAAAAAAAAATTGTCATAGCATTTATGGTGTAATTTGATAACTGCGTATATTTGGCAGAAATTTTAGAAAACGTGGGAAATTTTAAATTATTCATAAGTTCAACATTCAGAAATAATTGCTATTAGTGGCTGGGTGTGGTGGCTCACACCTGTAACCCCAGAACTTTGGGAGGCCAAGGCGGGTGCATCACAAGGTCAGGAGTTGAAAACCAGCCTGACCAACATGGTGAAACCCTGTCTCTACTAAAAATATAAAAATTAGCCAAGCGTGGTGGCGTGTGCCTATAATCCCAGCTACCCAGGAGGCTGAGACAGGAGAATCGCCTGAACCCAGGAGGCAGAGGTTGCAGTGAGCCAAGATCGTGCCATTGCACTCCAGCCTGGGCAACAGAGCAAGACG